>NW_008679503.1:0-36312 GCF_000695815.1 Acanthisitta chloris | reverse complement strand
TCCTCAGTGATCTTTCATGCCACTGACCTATCCACTTTTTGGCCTTCTTCATTCCAGAGTTCGCACCTTCCCAAAAGAGTCCCACCTGGGCCACGACACAGTCCGAGCCCTGATGTACTATGCCCTGAAGGTCTGGAGTGACATTACCCCTCTGAATTTCCATGAAGTGGCAGGAAACAACGCTGACATCCAGATAGACTTCTCCAAGGCAGATCACAATGATGGCTATCCCTTTGATGGGCCTGGTGGGACGGTGGCACATGCTTTCTTCCCTGGAGACCACCACACAGCAGGGGACACTCATTTTGATGATGATGAGTATTGGACCTTCCGATCATCAGGTAGGTCTGAGTGGGAGAGCTGCAGCCAAGCACAAGGGGACCTAGTTTCCCTCCTCTGTTCTGATGGTTAGACTGGTTTAGCCTCTGTTGCACCTGTACACCAGGCTCAGGGATCCCAACAGGGGACCTAGTTTCCCTCCTCTGTTCTGAGGGTTAGACTGGTTTAACCTCTGTTGCACCTATACACCAGGCTTGGGGATCCCAACACCTTCTGGTTCCCCCCTCAGCCTGGCTAGCAAAATGATAACAGGACCTTCTGTATTCCTGGAAGCCTCAACAGCATCTCCATGTTTCTCCCCATCATGTCAGCAGCTGCAGAGCTCCCCATTGTCCACCCAGAGTCCCCATCTCTTCTGGGACCTGGAAGGTCACAATTTGGCTGTGTGGCTGTTGGAGCTTTTAGATGGCAACTGTGTTCTCTGACTTTGGCTTTTGGGTGGCTTTACTGCCACATGTCCCACTTTCCTATTTTTAAAGCTTATTACAAGCTGACCTACCTGGAAAGGGCTCGGTGTTCTGCAGGAAAAAAGCCCCCTGTGAACACTAGTTTTTTCCTTCCATCTCCTGTTACCTGAAATCAGGATGGTTACAAGTTACAGTTCTATTCTTTTTTATCTTTAGTTTCTCTCATTTGGCTAGAGCAGAGATTTAATAAGCAGAAGGACTTTCAGAAGTGAGTGTTCCCCATTATGGGGATCAGGTCCCCAAGCTGCATGTCGGGCACACTTGACAGAGTGTCTTCTCTGCAGCCACCAGCTGCTAATTTACTTGTCACGCCACCTCCTCCTCCTCCTCCACCAGACTCCCAGTGGGATCCTGCTGCCTCAGCTTAATGACTTTGTTTACACCTAATTGTCTGCTCTGAAACCAGCTAATACCTTCCTCCTCCCCACCCCTCTCCTCCTGCCCACTGGTTGACCTCCATCCATCCCCCTGAGTGTTCATGGGCAAAAGTGTTCACCAGACATGCTGGGGGAGGTCTGTGGTGAAGGCTAAGGTCTGGATAGGTTGATCCTTCAGGATTACACCTGCTCTTTGGTTCTTGCTGCTGTGCAACCCCAACTGATGGCTCTTACTGGGAAGGAACAAAAATAGCAGCTGTGCTCTGCAGACCTATAGGGGAGAGGCAAGCACTGCAGTCTGTAGCTTGCCATAGAGGATGTGCTAGTGATGGAGTCAGGATTGGTGCCCCTTTTGTAGCTGGTGGTTGGGAACACTCACTGTGAAAGAAACTGGTGTGAAGGAGTGAGCTCAGGGCTGGCATTCCCACAGGGAGTGTCCCTCCAAGCACTGCCAAGGGATGAGAGGATGAGTCTGAGAGCGAGAAAGCTGCCCTCTATTTTGAAGGTCTTGGAGCTAGCCAAGCTTCATCTTTTATTTATTTTGTTCTCCCTAGTGATTCAAAAACAACAACTTGGTAGGTGATATAAAAATATCTCCAAGGTTGTCAGTTTGGCATTAAAATGTCAGAGAGCATATGTCTTGTTCTCTCCTAGTGCTGGGGAAAACAGAACAGGTTATAAAAATCCTGTCTGTTTGCAGACACTGTATATAATAGTCATGAAGGAAAAGGCAAAATTCAGCAAATATATCCCCCCCCCCCAACACCTCCCCTCCCAGTGGGGAGCACAAAGGACTGTGCAGAATCAGCCAGAGCTGCTTCTGTGCAACATCTCCTTTGGCTCTGACCATGCTCAGGGAACGTGACACTTCCCCAAGATCCACAAGGACCTTTCCAACCTCCAACAGGCAGTGGCCTGTTTATTACAATACTTGAAATAATGATCTTTGTAAGAACCACACTTCAAACCACTGCTGCCCTCTGGTACTGCTCTGCAGGGCATTGCTGTGAAGTGAGGAGCAGCAATTGCAAAGGCACTTGGCCTGGCTTGTCTGGGGCTGGGTGATGGGAATGCACCAAGCAGGATCAGTCCCATATAGCTCTGGGATCAGCTTCACCTTTGCTTTGAGATCAGTGGTGTATGCTTGGAAGTGAACATTAACCCCTGACCTGAGTGTCTGAGGCTCTGGAGAGGATAGGCTGGGTCTGTGTGTGGGTGCAATGTGAGGCACTATGGCTTGGCTTGCAGATAAGGAAGTTTGAGAAAGAGAATATAGTAGAGATAGCCCAGACTGGGGTAAAAAGAAGTCATCAAAGGAGGCATTGATGTTCAACAAAGTCTCCCTGACGCCCAGTGTGGTGTGTGAGGATCAAAGTGTTTGCCCACGGAAGCAGATGCCAGAGCTGCATCACACCCTGCCAGCACAAGGTGTGGAACAGGAGAAGATGGGCAAATCCTTTAGCAACTAGCTGGAAGTGGTCAGCTATCCCTGCCAGGGCAGCAGTCAGATGAGCAGGTTGGTGACGGATGAGCAGGTGAACATCTCTGTGTTTGTGTGCGTGCAGGAAGGTGGGAGTGATGGATTTGGCCAGCACAGCAGTGTGTGATGCCAATGCAATGCAGGCAGGGAAAGCCCCACAGAGTGCCCTGGGCAGGCACTGTGGGCACTCACCAGCTCCTTGGCACATGGCTTGGCTCGTTAGCACAGGCTCTGACGGGCTCCTGGCTAGTGGCTGCAGAAATCTGGTATTCTGGGCAAGACAAGGACTGTGTCAGCAGCTGGAGCAGGAAGGCATGAGATACAGGGGGTGACTGCTCTGGCCCAGCTCCTGCAGTGTTGGTTAGCTGGGATGGCAGATGGTTGTGACGTGGTTGCTGTCTCAGCCATTTGTCCAACTCTATCTCGGGTGCCAACAGTCATCAGGGAATAAGAGGGGTGATCTCTAGGCTGGTGTGGGCTGTTGTCTGCCTTGCTTTCCATTTTCATAGGATCCTCTTCAATCTCCAACTGGAGAAAAATGTCTTTTTCAAACTTCACCTCTTCCAAAGCTTTTCTTTCCCATTCATCCAACATATACCTATACTTCCTCTTACAGTCCACCCAGATCTCCCAAATACAATCAGCATGTAGTGACTTTTATTTCAATTTGGTCTTTATCTCCAGATGCTCATGGGATGGATCTATTCGCTGTAGCTGTCCATGAATTTGGCCATGCCATTGGCTTGACCCACATCTCTGCCATAGAGTCTATCATGAGACCCTACTACCAAGGTCCTGTGGGGGATCCTCTGAAGTATGACCTGCCTTACGAGGACAAAGTCCGAATCTGGCAGCTCTATGGTAAGTCTGTGTCCCTCAGCTGGCTCTGGCCCATTTCTGCCATGGGGCATGCTGGAATAGCTGTTTTCTGGGGTGAGTGGAGCTGGTGGGGAGGATGGTGTTCCCTACTACTGCTTCTTTGTCTTTCCACATAGGAGTCAGGGAATCTGTGTCCCCCACAGCCAAGCCTGAAGTAGGCAAAGCAGATGACCATCCTATCCTGCCAGAGCTGCCAGAGAACCGCTCCACTGTCCCGTAAGTCATGTTTGTTCCTTCCCTGCAAAGGATGTGCAGCAGTGAAGCTCCACTTAAGCATCAATATCCTGCTCACTCTGGCTCTGGTATTTTTCTCTGGACCTCTGAATATTTCCCTAAGACTCAAGTTTTTACTCATCTTAATGGAGATTTGTCCCCATCACCCTTAAGTAAATTCATTCTTGCTGGAATTTTAATCAAACTTCCTCAGCAGTATCCTGAATTGCACAAGCATAACTTAGCTAAATCTTTCCACAGTGAGCAACTCCCTAATGTGCCTGTGTTGGTGAATATTGGAACAAGTAGACTGATAGCCTGACTCCAACACAGGTTTGCATTGGCAAAGGATTGCTTACACTGAGTGTCATCAAGCAACCAGTGTACCCTTATTAAAGGAATTTCTGGATCTAGCTCATGAATAAATGTTGGAGTTACCAAATTGTTTTACTACAGGGCAGCAGGACAGTTAAGAGACACTGAACAAAAAGGCAGGAACTGATGGTCACACACATTTTTGCCAGATATCAGGAGAGCTCCAAGTGAGAGTGGCAGAGATGGAGCAGGTCACCCTCACCTCCTTGTCCTTTTTCTGAACATGCTGAATGCCATTAGTTATCTTTCTTCTTGTGTAGCTTTTAATGGCACTTGTCCACAAGGCTCTGTGTGGCCATGTTTTGACCTAGAAACATGAGAGCTTTTCTCCCTGATCTTCTCTGAGACTATCAACTCACGCCAACAGCAGGAGGAGCAGGAAACTTGTTCATGCCAACCCCTTGTTCCTGCCCTATGTGCTGGGAGGGTGGATGGAGTTCACCTCCACATCTATCATTTTGTGGCCAAAGAGGGCTGTGGAGCTGTTGCTGGCAGCCCAGCACAACTCTTCTATCAGCAGATTAGATTTATGCCTCCTTGTCACCCACAGCAGCTTTTCCATGCATGTTCCCAGCATCCTCTCCACATCCTCCATCAGTCATCATTTCTTACATGGGCTTTGTGGCTCTCTCAGTGCCTTTCCCACCCACCTTGTTAAAGCAGCTCCATATCTCAGCTGCCCCTTGCCAGGTGGCTTTCACCAGGTATCTTTCACCAGGTATCACATCGCATCATTGCTCCTCCAGATCCCTCTGTTTAGGCTCAGCTGCTTTTTGCTTTGCAGCTCTGTCACCTCTCAGTGGCATTTTGGAGCTTAGCCTTGGAGCAGCAACATCCTAAGCCACTGGAGCGAGAGGCTGCTTGGCTGTTATCCACGTGTCCTGCTGCCCTGGGGCAGCCACCGAGCCACACTGTGCCACTGGGGAGTGGGAAGCCAGCTCAGCCCTCACCAGCTACATGAGCTGGTAGATGTAGAGTGTGTCCTTGCTTGACTCCTAGCAATGGCCTCTGGAGGTCCTGGGATGTCTGCCACAAGCTGTCTCGAGGCTGAGGGTTGCCTGAGCTCACCTTGGAAAATCCTCATGCACGTGGCTGGGTTTGAGCATCAGGAATGACAGATGGGCACAGCCTGTGGTGTTCTGCTGGGGGCTCCAGGAGCAGGGAGGTGTGGTCCATGGGATGGGAGTCATTGGAGGGACACAGCCCCTCATTGCCTGCCTGGGCCATGCTCACCTGAACATCTCTCCACAGGCTCAGGCGGGACATGCCTAACAGGTGCAACACACACTTCGACGCGGTGGCCCAGATCCGGGGAGAGGCTTTCTTCTTCAAAGGTGAGCACCCACCTCCAGTGCAGTGTTAGCCCATGGTCTGTGCCTGTGTCTCCCTGAGGTGGCATTGGTGTGACAGCACCACCCTGCAGCACAGTGTCAGCCAGGCTGGGGTGGGTGGTGAAGATGAACTGGCTTGGGGTTTGTGGGCTGTGGGGCCACAGACCCAGGGAAGCATCTCATACACCTGGAGGCTGTGAGGGAGGAGGAGATGGGATGAGGTAGAGGTATACAAAAGATTGAGCAGTACATGAAGCATTTATTTTATGCAAAAAAAGAAGAAAAATAAAGAAAAAGCCAGTGAAACTAAAACACCATTTATTTTAAAATCGTAAAAATAGGTGTCGTTTAACCCAGACCATAGTGAACCTGTGGGACCTGTGGCCAAGAGCAGTTCAGTGGCACAAGCAGGTTGTGGTTCTGGTGGGTGGTTAGGGAGGAGAGACCACTAGAGGCAAACCCACCTGCCCAAGTCACCATGGTGTGCAGCTGTTGCAGTGCCCACAGGGATGTGTCCTAACACCAGAGCGGGTGTGTGTCCACGCGCCATGTCCTGGGAATTAATGCTTCCCTCCAACGTGACAGACAGCAATTTGTACTCTGACTGATCACACAGGACTGGTGAAGAACTAAACTCTGATATTTGCACTATCAGAGTCAAAATTGGGGTTAAACCAAGGGTAACCAGAGCAGCAACAGCACTCCACTGCTTTTTGCCTGGACACCTCCAATCTTCCTTTCCTCCCAACCTTCCCTAATGCTGTTTGCTGTGCTCAAAGGCAATGTATGCACAATTTCAAACCATCTGGTTTCGAGCCAGCGAACACTTGCTGTCTGTGTGTGCCCAGAGAGCCTGGCTGTTGACAAGGGTCCCATCAGTGTCTTCTCAGCTGTACAGAGCCTGTGGAGGCTGGACTCTCTGGACTTGCTTTCTCATCTTTCCAAGATGTAAAAATGCCCACTGGGCACTTCTTGCCTTCTCTGGCCACCATTTGGCCACCCCAAAGCCATCCAGCAGGGAAGAGGAAGCTTCTGCCCCAGGGGATGAGCAGCAGCATTCAGGCATATATAACCCATCTGGGTAACACAGTGTGAGCCTTGGGTCACAGGCAAGAATGGCAAAAGGGCTTCAGAGAGTTTGGTGTTGTCTGTGCCCTCAGGGGAACACAATACAGAGGCTGTTCAACAATGTTATCTGTTCAGATGCCAGCTCCAAAAAGCCACAGTGAAGAAGGAAAAGTCAGAGACATGGACTGGTGGCAGGATAAAAGGCTGTCTGTCTTTCAGAGGGGAAAAAGATGATGAAGTCAAGAGAAATTCATCTCAGTGTCTATTTTTGGATATTGTGGCCAAAATGCAAATGCAAAGAGCACTGGGTCAGTGGGTACCAGCTGCACATCTGCTCCAGAGCCCAGCACCTCCCTCAGAGCCCCCATTGCTGCCCCCAAACCATCCTGGGCACCAAGGAGCAGGGTTGTCATCTCTGGAGCAGGATTTTAATGACCTCCCGTGCTGAGCTCCCCACATCGATGGACATTTTGTTCTGAGCTGGTCCAGCTGGTTGCCTAGCTGGTGAGCAGCCTCTCCCACTTCAAAGGCACAGGGACTGGAGCTCCTCAGAGCTCCCAGGCTTGTATTGAAGGCAGTGGTGGGTTGTCCACACTCAGGAATCACCACTTGCTTTGATGTAGGTGCCTCACTACAGACTCCTGAAGTTTTAAACACCTTTGGCCTGTGTGTGTGTCTGCATGGTGTGTGCAGTAGTCTTGCCAGAGGCAGCCAAAGTCTGAACAGTGTGATACACAGCTGGGATCAAAATTACATGGGATTAAAGAAAGCAATTTCCTCAACCCATCATCCATGTATGGCGGCAGAAGGACTTCACACTTGACTTTCCTTGTGCTCAGTTTGCCAACTCAGAGCAGGGTTTAAATGAAGCATTTTTAAACAAACGTGGGGTTGGGATTTTATTTTTTAAATGATGATATTTCTGCATGCTAATGGAAGCAACTCCCCCATGGATCTAGCTTTGGCTGATGATCATTCATGCAACAGCAGCACTTTGGCAAGCAGGCTAGGCCATGAGAAACCATAAGCCCAGTCAGACTGGGGCCATCATGCTCAGAATTCCTTGCTACTTAACTGCTTTATTTTCCTTTTTTTTCCTTGTAGCTTATCAGAAACCCAGTTCAACTCAGAGCTTGGGCTGTGCCTGACTTTGGGGGTAGCTTGAAGGCTTTCTTGCTGCAGCTGCTCACCCGCTGAGCCCGTTGCTCACAAAGGGTTGAAATGTCAAAAGCACTGAGGCTTCCCTTCGTGTCTCTGATGAGCCCAGGGCACTTCAGAGTTCAGATACTGATCTGCTAAAGAAGGAATTATGTGGAGTTGTATTTCTTGCTAAAAGAGTGAAGATCAGGCTGTGCCTAGTGCCTCGCTAATTAGAGATGCAGAGATCATCTTTATTTAATTACATATTTCCATCGATGTACAATGGCCACCAAATTTGAATCCTCTTTTTTTACTACATTCTTCAAAAGAATCTGTAATTATGGCAATTCCTACCATATTGGAATGTATTATTCATTTGTGTGTTTCAGTCAGATAGAGCAAATATGCAAACTGGAGCAGAAGAACAAGAATATGATATAAATCCATATAATTAGAATAAAACTCCCTCTCTGCAGATGTTTAAGTGTTAGAGTTTTGCCTCCTGCATTATTAGGCTAAGATCCAATTTCCATAAAATTTTAAAAGCTGGTGTCACAATCTGCTGGCTCTGGAGAAAGGGCTGAGTGTCATGAATACAAATCTGAAGATGTGTCTTTGCTTTCTGTTGCTTATCTCCCTCGGGGATCCATGCAAGAGCAGATGTAAATAACATGCAATAATTTCTAACAGGCAATAACAAATATGAGACAAAGTTGAGACTTGCCTCTTAGACATCTTACTCCAGCTCACATCACTGTGCAGAGCTCTCCAGGGAAAACACAGCATGGAATGTGCTGCAAAACCTCAGGCTGAGGATCCCAGAGCCAGTGCAGAGTTGGGTTTTGGGCTGCCCCTAAAAAGCATTAAGACTCCTTGGGAAATTCCATGTCAGGCTCTTTGAGCAGGAAAATGTTTGTCATCCTTTCCACAGAGGACAAATCTGTTTCCTTTTCCATTACCCAAAGTATTCCACAAATACCCCAAATATTCCAGAAATACTCTTTCCTGGCTGGGGCAGTGCTGCTGCAGGTGCTGAAGTGTGTTTGCTGGCACCACCACTGCATTCATCCCAGGAACTCTGCAGGGCTGCAGTCCCTGCTTGTCCTGCACCTCTAGATGGTACCAAAGTCCTTAATTGTGCCTCCTTCCCTACCTCAACCCTTCCGGATTTACTAATATGGTTTCCTCCTCCTCTATTTTCTTACTCCCTGTCTTCATTTACAAAAAAACCTCAAATTTCTGTGTTTCTTTGTAACATCCTAGACATTTCCAAACTTGAAAGCAGCTGAGCACCCTGTGTGCAGGAAGCTGTGGCTGCTCCAGGAAAGGAGGAACAGGGATGTTTTTTTGAAGGGTCTCACTAGAGGCTGCTGGTGTCCCGTGCAGAGAGGGAGGGAGGAGATGAAAAGCTCCTCTTGCCTGCCCCAGCTCTGTGTCTCTGCTTCAACCGTGGACAGGAGTACAACAACTCCAGTGCAATGTCCAGATGAATATTTTAATCCAAAAAAAGTGTATTTCTTCTAATGGCTGCCAGAAATAGAACGTGGTTGCAGCTGCTGCTGGAAAGCAGGATGGCTCTAATTCATGGCTCCCATCTCATGCGCTTTGCTTCCTGCTGCTGCCTCCTGTCTGGTGCTCATCCCTGGGAGAAGATGGGTTGAGTGTGGTTCAGTAATGTCCAGTCTGTCCCTCCAGGCAAGTACTTCTGGAGACTGACCCGCAATAAGCACTTGGTCTCCCTCCAGCCGGCTCAGATCCACCGTTTCTGGCGGGGCTTGCCGCTCAACCTGGACAGCCTGGATGCAGTCTATGAGAGAATCAGTGACCACAAGATTGTCTTCTTCAAAGGTGAGAGCAAACGCGGTGCTGGAGGTAGCATGTGTGTCTCCCTGCTGCAAAGCCTGGTGCTAGGGTGTCATGACAGTGTTTTGTCCCCTCCTGCAGGCAGGAGACACCAGTGCCAACTGCTGAGCATCTCTCAGAGCACATCTAAGACCTGTTGTCCATGAGTAAGGCCAGGAGAAACCAGTTGGCAGGAAGGGCAGGCAAAAGGTAGCAGTCATGTTCCCCAGAAAATGAGGGAAATGTCCCTGAAGATAAAATTCAACCAAATGTAACTGCAATCTGATCTTCTCAAGAATGAAACACAAGCAGGAACCACCCACACGAACACTTCACAGGTGTCGTGTTCCTCCTTTGGCCTTTTGTCTTTTTAGTATTTGTTGCTGAGAAGAGAAGAAGTCATAGAGGGGACAAAAATGAAACTGAAGAGCTTGGTTTTGCTAATTATATTTCTGTTACTATTTTTTTTCCCCTTAAAACAGGTGGTATCATCTTCTTTTCTTATTTGAAAAACCTCACGAGTTTCTTTCAGAAGAGCTGGAGGAACAGATTAGCTCTTGATTCCTATACAAATGTCTGAGTCCCCCACACACCATCTACCCATGGTGATTAGATGCCACTCATATACTCAATGTCACCTCAGCCCCTGGCAGGCATGGACTTGTTTTGGAAAGGTTGTGCACTTGAAGTGCTAAATACATCTCAGCCCTCTGTGCTGCCCAGCTGGAAATTGCTCGTTGTCTCCTGACTGCTCTGCTCCAAACGTGGTGCAAGTATTGGTTTCAGAAATGCTGAACCAAGAGCTTCTGGCAGCAATAATTTGGTTTCAGTTCCTCCAGCCAGGCTGGAGGGATGGCTGATGTCCCGTGCAAGCCTCTGTGCTCACAGAAGCCTTTCCCAGCAGAGCCAAAGCTGACCCAGGCCACTGGCACACTGAGCTCCACAGAGCTGTGCCAAGCCCTGCATCTCCCCACTGAACAGCATGTGGAAAACTCTGCCATGTGTGTCCAGCTGCCTCAGGCAGCCTGCCCCACTCTCCTTCCTGGAGGGAATGAGGCCAGCTGGAGGGATAAGGGAGTTGGGATTGTTTAGCCTGGAGAAGAGGAGGCTCAGGGGAGACCTTATCACCCTCTACAACTCCCTGACAGGAGGTTGGAGTCAGGTGGGGGTTGGTCTCTTCTCCCAGGCAACCAGCAGCAGGACAAGAGGGCACAGACTCAAGCTCTGCCAGGGGAGGGTTAGGTTAGATATTAGGAAGAGATGTTTTACGGCGCGAGTAATCAGACATTGGAAGGGGCTGCCCAGGGAGGTGGTGGATTCACCATCCCTGGAGGTTTTCAAGCTGAGACTGAATGTGGCACATAGTGCCATGGTCTAGTGACCACGGTAGGGTTGGACTCGATGATCTTGGAGGTCTCTTCCAACCTGGTTGAGTCTATGATTCTATGTGCCAGAACTGGCATCTTGCCCCTGCAAGGCAGAACACTCCATGGCCATGCATGCTCTGTGTGTGTTAGTCCTGCTTAGCTCCTAACATTAAACTCAGGATTTTACTTCCATCTGTAAAATACTGTCCCATTCTTTCCCTCCAGCGCTGTTTCATTGATCCTTGGACAGAAACCAAAGCACACAAATTACCTTGGCCTCTAAGGTCCTGCTGCTGATACATGCCCATGCGTTTAAGTGCCTTTTCAGATATTCTAGAAAACCAAGGGAGGAAAAAGCCTGATCCTTAAAATAGGTTGTGTAATACCTAAAAGGACACTGCAGGTTCCCGAAGAGATCTTGTACAAGCAGCAAAACTGTCACAGTGGTTAAAGGATTACAAAGGAATTGAGACTACTGGGTTCATTTTCTTGTTCTGCCACAGACCAGGGCCCAGTCATGTCATGCTTCATTTTTACTGGGAAAAAAACCCATATTGATGGTTCTCTCCAACCCAAGGTAGGGCCGAGGCAGTGCCTGTGTAGGACACTTGAAGAGCAGTGAGCTGCTTAGATAGGATTTGTCCAGCCCTTACATCCCTTAAAATCCACAGGTCCTTCAGCCTCTCTGGCTCTAGAAAGTGTGATGATTTCCCTTCCAAAATGGGACTGCACTTGGCTTCTTAGGAGCTGAATACCAGGCAGAATGTGCCCAGTTTGCCCACATAAGCTGCATGTAACTTCTTGCAGTTGGATGTCAGGCAGAAATCCAAGGGGCAGAAAACCAAATGCCTCCACCAAATACTTAAAAGTGACAACTGTACTAACACTGTTGACATGTTCGTGTTCTGGGACCGTCATGCTTTCAGGATCGAAGGGGGGGCTATGTCCATGGAGAACCCAACACAAAAAAGCAACTATTCAAAGCTAGAGGTTCCCCACTGGGCTGACCCCTTCCCATTCCCATTCTTAAATGCCAAGAGGTCAGTCCTGATGCTTGTCATCACAGCAAATCATGAGCCATCAGCTCAGCTCAGCTGTGGGGAATGCTGGTTTTGGCTGTGAAGTAAATGTGATTTTGCTCTGTGCTTCTTTCCTTTCCACAGGAGATAGATACTGGGTCTTCAAAGACAATAATGTGGAGGAAGGATACCCACGGCCCATTTCAGACTTCGGTCTGCCACTGGGAGGAATCGACGCCGCTTTCTCCTGGGCCCACAATGACAAGACTTATTTCTTTAAGGACAATCTCTACTGGCGCTATGATGACCATGAGCGGAGGATGGATCCTGGGTACCCTTCAGAGACCATCCTGTGGAAGGGCATTCCAAGCCCTTTAGATGATGCCATGAGGTGGTCAGATGGTGAGTCTATATGGCATTCACAAAACACAGACATGAAACTCAGTGCTATACTGAGCTGTAGCCCCTTTGACCTGGTCTGCTGACATGAACTGCTGAGCTCCAGATGGGATGGCAGTTCCTGGTGTCTGGATGCTGAAGAGGGAGGTGGACTTCCAGCCAGAGCTCCCCATACTGCTCCCTAAAAGACTTTGTAATTTCAAACAGGCAACCAAAAATACCCGGGGGGGGCTAATAATTTGATTTTATTAAAAGAACACAGTTGATCTTGTTTTGCAGTGATTTTTATCCTATTATAGCCTGATTTGGTCCTCACTGATTTTGTTGTCATTGGATTTTCAGCTGGATATATAAGGATTGTGGACAGAAAATACTTCAAAGGGAGATGTTGTCCCCAGAATTATGACTTATTTTCCAGGGATGAGATTTCTCAGTGGTTTCTTCCCCCTGAAAAGCCACAAAAATTTTGTCACAGGAGATGTTTACAACCAGCCATTCACTCGCAACCAAGTGGCACTTCTAGGGTTTATTTAGTGGCAACTTAACGGTGTAATAGCAATCATTAAACCAGCCAGAGGGAAGGGCTAATTCCAGAGGCTTCTCAAGCTGAATTTCCGAAACCATTGAGAGTGTCAGGCCATTCCCATGGATAGGAATCTTCCATAAGCATGGGACTTGCTTAGAGAAATTATAACCTCCCAGTTCAGAGTGGACAAAGTGCACCTGAGAGCAGAAGGTTCTCAGCACCCTGGTTATTTATCTGAGCCCAGGGATAGCAGTATGCACCCCAAGTCCTTAATGTGTATGTGAGGTCCTCAGCCTTACTATGTTCTGATAGCAGTATGCACCCCAAGTCCTTAACGTGTATGTGAGGTCCTCAGCCTTACTGTGCCCTGTTCCAAGACTGTCCACTGATGGAGAGGTGTGTGTGGTGTGCTGAGCTGTGGGTTCACAGGGCCTTGACCCCCCCCAAAACTAGGAGGTTCATCTGCTCTAGGACCCAGCACAGAAGAGGTGACATCTCACCATTCACCTCTAACTGTCTGGTAGCTCCTGGTTGGTATGAGAGGACCCAACCAGGTGTCTCACCATTCACCTCTAACTGTCTGGTGGCTCCTGGTTGGTATGAGAGGACCCAGCCAGGTATAGCATCATCTTCTGGAGCATCCCTCCTGCAGCAAGAGGGGGTATGAGCAACAAGCAGCAGTATCTCATGTGCCTTCACTCCCTGGGGCTCAGCAGGGGTGGGAATGCTCTTCTGCTCTTCCAAGTGCTCCTGTGCCCTTCCACTGGGAGAGCATCCATCGCTGCTCACTTTGCCTTTGGGTTTTGATCTCTTTACAGGTGCAAGTTACTTCTTCAGGGGAAAGGAGTACTGGAAGGTACTGGACAGTGACCTGGAGGCCCAGCCTGGTTACCCCCAGTCCATTGCCAGAGACTGGCTGGTATGCAGTGACATGCAGGCTGACTCCCCAGAGGCAGCTGGGAGCAGCAGGACTGGGGCACGTTCCAAACCAGGGCAGCATGACGAGAGCCGCTCCGAAAACGGCTACGAGGTCTGTTCCTGCACCTCAGGAGCCTCTTCCCTATCCCTGCAGGCTCCCCCCGTGCTCAGACTGACAGCCAGCCTCGTGCTGATGGCTGTGTGGACAGCAGCACTGCTGTGTGCAGCCCTATGACAGCTCATCCCACCCACGGGACAACACCATGGTGCTCCAGGATACAATTCCATGATGCTAATTGGTGCAAGCAGAGAAAAAAAAACATTCCTAGGAACATGCCAGTGAAGGGTTTGAATTCTCCATGAGAAATGAACAATGGGTTTTTTGTTGTTGTTTTGAGTTCTTTTTAATTTTAGTTTAAAGGTCTAATAACAGATTTTGCTTTCTGCACCTTCTTATTTCCCCATCCGGTTAAAGATGAGAGCAGCCTAATGTTGAATTTAGAAATGTTCCATAGAGATGTGTTGCTCTGGATGTTTACACACAGCAAATGAGGGAGGGGAGAGCTACTGTGATGGAGTGGGGACAGAAGAGATGCTGCTGAAAGGCAGCAAGGCGGGAGGTGGGAGGTGGTAGTTATATGCTGACACAATGTACACATCCCATTGGATGTACTAGGTAGAAAGAAGCTGTGACTCCACTAAGATTAACTGCAAGGTGATCATTTTACTGTCAAACCTGCTGTGGTCACTGGTGCCTGGGTAACCTGTATAAATTTCTACGAGTCAGAAACACCTTTGCCTTTCAGAAGGCAGTGCAGCTTATCTTTGTATCCGAGTCATTGGAATTTAACATTTTCTCTAATAAATCTTGGCTGCCTACACACAGAGATCTCCCAGTCCTCTGCCAGACCAAGCCTGCCACCTGCAGCAAGGTGTTGACTGCTGAGGCTCTGAGCAGCTTCACCTCTAGATGAGCAACAACCTTGCTGAGCACAGCCAAATGAGATGCAGTTACATCCACTGCCCCAGCCTAATCCATGCACAGGAACTCCTGCTCTTGGAATTCCTGTGTCAGGTTGGTTTCTGTTTTGGGAGGGATCAAGATGTATTGCATTCATTTGTGACTCTGCCATACCTGGCTGTGCTGCAGAGGATGGGCTGGAGGCAGGAGGGATGCTGCACAGTCAGCCACAAACTCTTTTTGATGCCTCTGCCAGAAGTTTGGAGCAGCGAGAGCAAGGTCAAGCGCTGCACTGGGATGTTCCTGTTTGATTTTTTTTTCCTCACTGCTAATCAATTTTCTGCAGTATAATTTGGGCATCTGAGAGTCCTTGAAAATGGTGAGCGAGAACTTTTGCTAGGAACTGTGATAGAGATGTCAGAGAGGGCAGGGTCCTCCAGTCTGCTGTGTTAAAGGAGCAAAATGGGCAGCAGCTGCTGAGACACACTGCTTTTCTCTGCCCTGCTTCTGTAAAACTCCTGCAGAAATGTCTCTTGCTGCCCTGCCAGGGCAAGTTTCTGGGGCAGAACCAACAACAGGCAGTGTCACTGCAGGACCCAAGGCAGCTCCAGTGACTCTGGTGCCAGCCAGGGCTTTTGTCATGGGGCCAGGTGTAATGCAAAGCCCTCCGTGGCACAGCAAGAAAGGCAGGAGAAGTGCACTGTTGCTTCCTGACAGAAAAAAAAAAAAAAGAGGTCACCTTGAGTTTCCCTCTCTGCTATTTGCATTTTTAAACAGTCCCAAGTGTTCATAGGGTGCAGCTATTTTCAGGACGATGTGCTACAGTGTGATTTTATGGGTCATGAGTCCATGAAACATCCCAATTAAAGCATTAAATATCCTTTTAAAAAATGCAAACCAAAAAAACCTCTGGCGTAGCAGCTCCCTCTGCTGAGTACAGCTGCCTCTGATGTTCCCACTGCACTGGTCCTGCTCTGCTCTGAGCAACCCCACATCCCACCTCTGCCTGCTGGGCTGAGCAGAGGCTGCCAGGGCCATGGGAGATGGGATATTCCTTCGGTTCACATTGCTTTTCTTCCTCTTGAGTCATGAAGACACAGCTTTTAGTCCTTTAATCGTTGCTGGGGTGACACTGCACAAATGTCAGCATGTTACAGATTCCTCTTGGAGATGCAGCCAGGTAGGAGCACAGCATCCCAGGGAAGACACCTTCTCTTTTTTTTTCCTTCTTTCATTTTGTTCATCCACAAAAGAACTATCCAGAAGAAGAATGAAGAATCAGAAGAGGCAGGGATGTGGCTAGCACTGCTTCCGTGGCTTCTCCAGCCCAAGCAAGGAGCCTGTTTTGGTGACAAGGACCAGTGGCTCTGCAGCTGTGCTGATGGGGTTGCTAAGTTGAGACTTCTGGGTTAAGTTAAATTAAGTTAAATTAAGTTTATTTAGCACGGGGGACTGTGATTTACAAATAAAGCCTGTGAAAAGGCTTTCAATGCACCCTTCTCTCCTTCAAATTAGGCATTTTGATGGTCAGAAATGGAGCAGGAATTGGGGCACTGCTTCTGCCAGACAACCCTCGGGGAGGATGGAGAAACTCTGCTCTCTGCCATGTGGTTGCTCAGCCTCTCCCCCAGTTGCTGGCAAAGCCACCCTGAAGTTGCTATTAGCTCCAGATGTGGCCACAGGAGGCTTGAGCTCCTCTGGGATGGAAACTGCCCTGCTTTCTACTTCTGAAAAACATCCATGTCATATAAATACAGCCTCTGCCAGGCTCTCAGGCACCATCTCCATGCCCAGACTCTCTGGTCCCACCCTGAGTCCCTGGGCTGGCTCTCCTCCACAGCTGGAAAAACTACTTCCACCCTCTGAAAAAAATTACCTGAGCATCATATTGCTATTGCACATTGCCCAGTCTGTATATTTCCCAATTATTTAAATTCTTGGAGGAGTTTGTGAGGTGAGCTCAGAGTTGAAACACTGCTATGTAATAGGAAGGATGAGAATTTAAAAAGGGGCACTGGCCAGCTGAACCCTGAGTGTTTAGAGCTGAAAACCTGAGTCTATGGCAGCTCTGCTTGCTGGGGCTGGCTCCAGGGTCCCAGTCAAGGTTTTTTCCTGGCTCTCACTGTCACCCATCCCCAGGCTCAGCCAGTCCTTGAGGCCTTTTCTGTTTTGCTGACATAAAGAAAAGCAAAAGGAAAAGCAAAAAGAGTAAGGAGCAGCTTTCAAATGACACAGCCAAGGCAATGCCTGGATTTAAAAAAAAAAAAAGAATGTGTCATCTCAGACAAGACCTAGTATTTAAAACCTTAAGAAACAAAATAAAGATATTGAGAAGAGGCTCATCATTACTTGCTGAGTCAAACCATAAGAAAGGCATGTGTGCTGTACAAGGTTCCTGCCTCCCATAGTCCCCTTAGAGCTGAGGGCAAGAATCTCAGCCCTTACTCCACAGGGCTTTCCTAAAATGGGACTTTTTTCTCTATTAAGAATACTATTCCTCTTCTCAACCAATAATTTGGAAATGCCCTTGCACAGCTGTGGGCCATGAGACCAGGTGGTGGGGAGCAGCTCAGAGCTCAGGTGGAGCTGCCCTAGATGATGCTCTCTATAGAAGGTGGGCACATGCTCCTGAAACCTTCCTGCCTTGCTGCAGCTCCTGGATATGGAGCTCTCTTTTGCTTCTCAGATGGCTGTTTGGGAGAGGACAAATGCCAGAGCTGCTTCCAGCCCTGCCACCTTGATTTTTCCATCCCCTCTGCCAGGTGAGTGTGATGCATGAGCTGGGGCTGAGCCTGATGCTGCTGTAAGCAGCACGAGCAAGCCCAAGGGATGGTTTGTCCAGGAAAAAGGGGCTTGTTCTGGCTCTCTGTGTCCCAGCAGTTCCTGGTAAGCTGCTGCTGGGGATCACTTTACTTGTTTTTCTCTTGAGATTTCTGGACAAGGGGAGCTGACTGGTCTCATGGGGCTAGAACAGGCTAGGGGAGGGATATAAGACAGCCAAAACCAGAGAGTATGTAGCTGAGTAATAGTCTATAAGAAGACCAGCTTGGGCTAAGAATAGGAGAGGGTAGGAAAACTGGATGGTATGTGGAGGATTTCTGCAGGCATGTGCTAGGCCCTAAGTGGGGGAGCATAGGGGCTGTCTCTTGATTTTCTGCAGTACAAGTGATTACTGACCTCGTGACATGAACAAAACTACTATATGAGCTGCCAGAACAATTCCCTGTCCTCCACCCAAACTTCTACTCCCTGGTTTAAAAAAAAAACAAACCAAATCCCAAACGTCTGGGATTTATGATTCTGTCAGCAGTGAAACCCTAACTCAGCACTAGGTTGCCAGCACTGATGGGCTTATTGCCCAGTGGTATGGAAGGGTCTGGGTATTTTGTTTTGTTTGGGGGTTTTTTGTTTGCCTTTTTTTTTTGTTTGTTTGATTTTTTTCTTTGTTGTTGTTTATTTATAAGGGCTTTGAGCTTGACTGCACACCCAAACTACTCAAATAAAATGAGATCCAGGCCTGGCTTTCACTGGAGCAGTGATCAGTCTGCTCTGAGCAGCTTTCAACAAGCACAGCTTGGCAGGGGCAGAGCTGCATTGGCAACAGAGCCACTCTGCTGTGGAGAGGACAGGACGTCACAAGCTTCCCAAGGAACTGCATCAAGATTTATGGGTTGTGCTGTTTGGGTTGTGGCAACTTGTCTTTGGGTTTCATGTGAGGAAACACATCCTGGGGAGAGGTATTCCCACACCAAATCTGACAAGCCAAACTGAGCCAATGTGCTGTGCAGCTGGAAACCTTGGGAGCAAAAGGCTTTCTCTCTCAGACATTTGGTGTGATCCTCTCTGTCAGAACAAGAGAAGGATTTCTGGAGGGAGCACAGGTGACTTTGTGGAAGCCTGTTTGTATGTGAATTCCACTAAATTCCACTCCACTAAATTCCAAATGCTCTATTGTGCTTCCCACCCTATCTGTACTGCGGAAATAGCCAAGTTGGGATGACCCCTGGCATGTTCTCCCTGTGGAGAAGGGCAGGGAGGTTGGTGGTTACAGGGTGGCTCAGTGACCATGTCTCCTTCCTCTTCCCAGCCTGGCAAATTGATGGTTATTCTGGATCTGAAGGAATGGAAATAGTAGAATAGTTTGGGGAAGAGAAAACGGTAGTGTTGGGCCATCTTCATATGTCAGTGTCCATCATCAGCTCTCTCATGGCACCATGGCCATCTCACATCCTGCAACTCCTCTGCTCCTGGGCACATGGCCTGCTGCTCTGTGTTTGCTTAGATGGCAATGCCACACTGCACACCTTGGCTCCTGTACCAGCAGGAAATGCCACACTGCACACCTTGGCTCCTGCATGCCAGCAGGGAGGCAGTGCCATGGGATGGGTTTGCTTGTTTCCAGAGTTGCCAGGTAATGGAGGAGCTGTGGCCAATGAGGGCTTGTTGTGACAGAGCTCTGCTCCTGCCTTGGAACCTGCCTCAGAGCAGAGCTCACAGGGATGGGTTCCCACACAACCATGGAACTCTTTGCTCCACTTATTTGCATTGCAGTGCTTGAGCTTATCTGAAATGTCATCGCTAATGCTTCAAACCGGGTTCTTAACTGCTCTAATTTCCTCAGCATGTAGAAGCAAAGGACTCGGTGTTTTGCAGCTGCTTTCATGCTCTGTTTTACCACTGCTGTGTTCATCTTCCTTTTTCCTCATTTGCTGCCATGTAGTTCTCCTTCCTCATTACAAAAATGCATGGCTCAGCCTGGAGTTGGTGGTCTCTTAGGAAAGAAGATCCTGGAGCTCTGGGGGCACCAATGATTAGAACTTCTGGTGTCTCTGGATGATCGATGACCACAACCCATCAGGGGACAGCATGACCTCAACCCAGGGTCATGTTTGGTGAATGTCCAATAGTCTGACATGGGAATATGCAGTTGAGAGAAAGCAGGTCTGGAATGATCTGGGAACATCTATGGGAGATCTGTGTGATGGGATTTGACAGATGTCTGTGATGTTGCTTTAAAACATCTGTCCAGATGTGCCTGCTGGGCAGCAGCAGAGTCCCCAGGCTGCAATAAACATGTGGGTAAGGAGATCATGAGGAAGAGTGGAGCAATTTGGCTGCAACTCTGGATATTCAAGTAGCTCTTTCTCCTTGAGGTACCCCTGAAAGCAAGCGAATTCCTGCTTTTCCCAGCCCTGTGTCTCAGAGAGTGTTTGACTTTACAGGAAGAAGAGAGCATTTCTAGTATTCAGCAAAAGGTGGCACAGCACTCCCATGCCCAGTTTCCCTCGTATCCTCCCTTCTGTCCCAGGGGGATGTATGAGGGGGACTGTGAGCTGCTTTAGCACATGAGTGCAGCTTGCAGTAGGTCTTGTCCAAAATCAGGCCATGGATCCTATTCTAGCCTCATAAAAAAGCAATGCCTTGTTTAGGCTGCTGAATCTTCTACTGGAAGAGAGGGAGCAGCTCATCAGGAATGCATTTCCTTCATCTCTATTGGCTCTGGAAGGCTTTCATGATCATGTACAACCAGGATAAACAAGTGAGATCAGAAACCCTTTAAGCAAAAGCCACGCTCGGGCGAGTAGAGCTTTGCAGGGCCCATGTTAATCCTGCTCTACAAAGCACATGCCTAACACTTGGCACCTCCTGCATTTTTAGGAATGAAGGAAGTCATGTCCCTACTGGCCTCCATCTCCTGCAGGGATCTGGTTGGGCCCTACCTCTCTCAAAGCTCTTCTCCCTGCGAGCCTGCCAGGGGAGCAAGCTCATGGCTGTCCTAGGAAGCCTGTCCCTGAGGAGTTTCATTCTGGCAGCATGATGTAGTGGAGCTTGGCTGTTATTCTTACCCCTTGGGTCATGCAAGGTGGCAGTGATGTAATGGAAGAACTTCATTCCACGCACTCATCTGTCAGCTGCCCCACTGAGCTCTGCAGAAGGACTGGTGGTGTTTGTGGTGCAGGATGGCCCTGGTGCTGCTCCACTGGCAGAAGCTGTTTCTCAGTTAGAAAGGGAAACACTCCTCTCCATGCTGCCAAAGGTGATGTGTTTATTTGCTGCTGTCCACCTCCTGGGAGCCAGCACAGGTGTCCTACCAAGCTACTGTAACCACAAGGCTTTGTGCTTTGCACTGTTCTACAAGTCCCTTTGGCATGGGCAAGATGAGGTGGCTGTAGCTGTGTGAGCATGCACCTCTGCAGATCCTGAGCAAAGCCATTCAGGGGGAACGTGTTTCCTTCCATGAAAATCTGAAGAGTGGTACAGGCTGACTTGGGAAGTGCTTGCCAGGAGATGTTGATCCCTTAGTAATTCCTGTCTCCTTGGGTCCCAACAGGAGTCTGCCAAGAGAAATGGGCTTGACAAATACCTGACAGGGCTGCTTTAGCAGCTTGGAAGAAGTATCCCCCTCTGCTGTGCTCCCAAAGCATGGGAAAGGCTCTAGCCCTATCCTGAGCCTTGCAAAACAATGCAGGTGTTGAGTTTTAATTCAATTCTGCTTCCTACTTGCTGGCCCACGTCTCTAAGCGTGAGCAAACAAACAACTGCCAGCAGACTCCACATAGCAGAGCTCTGTGCCTGCCTGGTGAGGTGTGTGTGCTCCTGCCCACGCTATCTCAGTTTGTTTGGGCTGGGCCAGGCAGGTGTGCCCAGGGGAGCTCTGGGGCTGTACCCATATGGCAGATAGCAGAGAGAAAGTGTGGTATTGTTCTCTGCCTGGAGTCAGAGCTCTCACCTCACTCGAACCCAGCTCTGAAGTGTGTTGGCAGAGATGGATGTGAAAGAGCTCTGGTAAATGTTAAAAAAAATAATTCAAGCATGTATCAGTGAATATTCATCATAGCACCAAACTTCTGAAGACAGATATTTCAGGTGGTTGTTCCCAGCACTGCAGAGGAGCAGTTTGTGCAGCTGCTGTGTCTGGTTGAGCCCATTGTTATGGGCAGAGCAGCAAAGATAGTGTTGCTATTGGATTTTCTCCTTCACTTCTTATCTCTTGAAGCCATGAGTGCAGAGCAGATTTTAATTTTTTTTTTCACTGTCAGAATAAAGGCCTGAATGCAGTATTTAGTATTTATCAAACCATGCTGGATTGGGGCAGGGTGAGCAGTAGGAGAAATATTAGAAGTTAATTCTAATCTTGCCTTTTATATTGATTACAAGTTATGTCACTAGGGATTTGTATTCCAAACTGGATAAAAGCAGCTGGTGAAATCCAGTGCCAGGAGGGAGAGTGGAGAAGTAGCCAGCTGGGGAAGACACAGTGCCTTCACAGGTGCTCCTTGGCTTAGTCTTCATGCAGGTCCTGTGGTGGGTTTTTGACTCAAGGCCTGTCTTCTGAATCCTTTCTTCAGTGCTCCCAAGCTTCCCTCCTTGGGCCATGAGCCAAAGAATTGGGCCTATCAACCCACAGGCTGTTTGTTTTTCCACTGGCTGTGTAAATTGTGCCAGTGTTATCAGTGAAACCAGGTCTGCTCATGGCCTGCTGCTCTGCAGGTGGTGGAGGACTCTGATCTTGGGCTTCTCTGATTTTTGAAGGTGGAGGAACACCTTGCACGAGCTTGCACAGCACCAAACACAAGGCAACCACACTGTAACTGCTTATAAAGAGAAGCTAACCCTACCAGAGCAGTGCTGTGTGTTGGAACTTGTAGATGTCAAAGTGGTGGGACACACAACTGTGTGGTTGTGCAGCTGGGGTTGCTGAGCTTTCCAGGGGTCCTGCCCTCACTCTAAAATAAGGACAGGAAAATGCCATTGTTGTGAAGAGTGCTGTTTGTCTGGTTAATAGTCTGGCCAAATGGGATGTGACCAGCATGGAACAGTTTTGAAGAAAGTCCAGGTCTGGACCCACCTGGATTTTTGCTCAAATCTGGAGCAAAAGATCTGGATCTTTTGGTGGTTGATTCAGTTCTGCTCATACCCCCACAGAGGATTTACCCATGGGAGACTCTGCCCTGTGCTGTTCTTCATGATTAACAACCATCCTTGATTTATACCTTGATAAGGCTCCAGGAACCAACTCGTCCTGCCTTGATAAAACGACCTGTGCTGGTGCTCCAGCCCTGGGAGCAGTATCTGCCTCTCCTGTGTGCTGGATTCAGCTCATACCCAGCTCTGTGCCTATTGCTTCTCCCATCCTAGCAAAACCAAATGCAATCTGCTCGTGTGTGTGTTGCAGGAGCTCTGCCAGGAACAAAGAGAAGTCCAAATATTTGCATTGGGTTGTTACTCTTTCCATTCAGGCAATAAACGACAGACTTTAGCAGAGTCTTTTGGTGCTGAATGAGGGATT
Organism: Acanthisitta chloris; assembly: GCF_000695815.1. NCBI lineage: Eukaryota > Metazoa > Chordata > Aves > Passeriformes > Acanthisittidae > Acanthisitta > Acanthisitta chloris. The sequence continues at coordinate 13,321 of NW_008679503.1, read as the reverse complement.
TCCACTGTACTGGCTCCAGCTTCACAGCCTCACCAACATGAAACACCTACAATCAATAGCTGGGTTTGAACTTGAGGGAAAATGACTGAGAGCAATTGAAATAGGGCCTTAAAAAAACAAAAACAAATGAAAGAACAAACAAAAACCCCAAACAAACCTGAAAAAATCAACAGACCTTCCCTGTGTCAAATGAGAAGTGTCTGGTCTTTGAGTGCAGCTTCATGCAGGGCAACATTTCCACTCTGGAGCTCTGTGAGTGATCTCTGTCCCAGTGCTGGGGACACAAGTTGGCAATCTGCACAAACCTATCTCAGAGCTGCCTTGCTTTGGAGAGTTCAAGCTCAAAGCCATGTGGAGGCCTGAGTTTCTTTGAGACTGAAGCTCTTCTTGGCTGAGCTGATCAAGGAGACATAGATATTTGCTAACAAATTAATTCATGACCTTCAGATTGCTGATTTTTCAGTAACTGGGAAGCTGCTGTGCTTCAGGGCTTGGTAAACCCAGGAACAGAATGGTGAGGCAGCACCAGGTGTGAGCCAGCTCAGGAAACAAGCTGGTTGGGTATCTCTGGGCCTGTTCAAAACTTGGGATAAAGGAAAGAAAGGCAGAACCCAGCCTTGCTGGGATTTCACATGCCAGATCAGTAGCAAAGCACTACAGGGAATGCAATCATCTAATGCTCTGGCCACAGCAAATTTCTGTAGGTTAAAATCTGTCTTAACACACAAGGGCAAGGTAAGCAGCCATCAGGAGAATGACTGAGAGGGGGTTTTTTTTGGTAGGATATGCAAGATGCTTTTGCCAGTTCTTGCCAAATAAAAGCAAAACCTTTATCTCTAACCAGATGAGATTTTTCGGTAGCTCAGGCCTGAATATCTCCATGTGCTCTTCTTTGTGAATTCTAACCTTATTTTTTATTTCTTTTCTTTTTTTTTCCCTCCATCCCTGTTGGTCTCTTTCTCTAGATTAGCTGAGACCTTTCATCATGCCCAGAAAGTCACAGTGCTGCAGCCTTTCCTAAGATCAGTCTGGAGCTGATAACTACCTATGCTTGACAAATCCTGATTGCTTTCTCAAGTTAATTTGGTATTCCCCATTAGTCCCACCATGAGTTTTCTGGCTCAGAAGTTTCTTATCAGGAATTCATTAGCCCTGAAACTTAAAGGATTGACTCTTCAGGCTTAAATACTGCCTGTAATTACCTTCTCTTTGTGCTGTGCTTTGGATGATATCTCTAGTGTTTCATTTTACATAGCAGACAGTACTAATATTATAACATCAAGTTAAATCACGTCTGCTTTGCTATCAAAAGCTATCAAAAATGTCAAAAGCTTCAGAAAAAAACTAATGCCAGTGATGGAACTTTTTCTGGCTTCCCTTTTTTTTTTGCCCTAATCATTATACACAGCAGGGACAAGAAGCACTGTTTGAATTTTTTTTTCAACTGCTGTCTGTGTTTTCAGAAAGGATCCATTTTGGCAGTCTCTATAAGCTCCTTCCTTCTTCCTTAGGTCACTTCTGAGATCACATCAGAGCTGAGGAATCTCCCAGTAGCCTGCTTGTCTAAGTACTCTGTCTTTTTTGCTTCTGGGCTCACCTGACACTTGACAATCCTGCCTATTGGGGCTGTAATAAAGTATGTATTAAAATGTAGATTTCTCAGGCAGAGAGTGGAAGGTGGATAGACACTATATTGTCCACATCAGAAATGCTAAAATTGAATTTATTAGTACAGCCTGACCCTAACCTTCCCTGACTGACACTTTAGAGGAGTAGGTAGCAAAGGGCTAAATCCTTTGCTGCCCTTGGGTCTTCAGCACTGGCACTTGGTAGAAGCCAAGGGCACAAGGAGATAACTTTGTTAAATATATTTCTCTTTCAAGATAAATGAAATATAGGTCTGAAACAAACCCTTTGCCAAGGCTATGTATTCATCATTGTCTATTTAAAAACAGTTGATTGATAACAGTTCTGGCAGTCAGCACAAGGAGTTCTGTTGAAAATTTTCTGGAAAATACATGTACACAGCAAACCTGTTAGGGTGAAGTGCAAGATAAGAAGTATTACTCTTTAATGAATTTAGAGGGTAAACAGCAAAGAGGCCTTGATTTTTTTTATTTTTTTTTTTTATAATAGAGAGGGGAAAAAAGCAGGTGTTATGTAAGCCAGCAGTGCATGAACTGGTCACTTTGTGTAATTACAGAACAGGTTTAACACTGCCCTTAATCATCACTCATTGTGAATCTGGAACATTTTTATTACTTATGTTCTCCTGAAATTTTTCATTTCTCCTCCCCAGCTAGAAGCAATCAGACAGGTATTCTGGCAGCCTCATCTACCAGCCCAGTGCTTCTTCATTCCCACTTGCAACCTGTGGTGCCCCAGTGAGGAGGCATTTGTATTGAAACAGCCTAATGCTGGCAGGTCTGTTCTCAGCAGCTAAAGGGTTGACAAGAGCTTTGCTAAAGAAAAGCAATGATTAGCAAGCTGAAACCCAGAATGAGGTGTGCTGTTCAGGAGCTGCCAGCAGGGATGCTCAGTAATTTGCTGCTGTGATGCATAGTGATGCCTTCCCATGGCCCATGCTGAGCTGATGGCCAGGGACAGACAGGACATATCCTGTGTGATGCAGACAGCGTGTGCCTCCTGGGTCAGGAGGGAACTGAATAAACAATTACATGGAGGACACTTGATTCACTGTGTTACAGCAGAGCCTCTATGATTCAGATAAGAGTATACTTACATTATTGAAATTTGCTCCAGGGCGTATTTGTGCATGGTCTTTCTAACCGAATCCAACCCCGAGAAATTCTCTGATCAAATTGGACAGGTTGGTTTGATGTGTGTGGGTCTGTGGGTGGCAGTTCTCATCCTCAGTGACAACGCTGACTGGCAGTGCCTGGTAATCTTTGCGTTTTCATTGTTTCTGCTATATTTTATTTCCTTCATAATTCTTTGAGTGCTGTTGGGGTATCCTATTTAGATACAGGGGACCTTCCTCTGAAGATCCCTGTCAGAAAAACTAAACCTCCCATCTACAAAGACCTAATCCTGCCAGCTCTCCCTCACCTGTGATGACCAGAATGAATAAGCAGACATGAGAGGGAATGAGTGTGCATCTTGCTATGACTGTTCCTACTCCTCTACGATGCCTTTTTCTGTGTCACAGTCACAGGGACAGCTCTTCTGTGCTATACACAACAGGCTCTGCTCACACAGGTATCAGCAGATTTCTTTTTTATCGTGGCCTCAATTTCATGTCCTGTGAGACATTAAACTGCTGTCACAATGATTACACGTCTTTCAAGCTGGTTCTCCTCCTAAGCACGTGGGCTGGCATTAGCCAGCTCCTCTGCTGGCACGAGGCAATGCAATTAGAATTGTTTTATCTGGCTGAGTGAGGCTCCAGGCTCCTATACTTGGTGCAATGGTGAATTGAGAATGGTTGAGTAAGGTCTTAAAACAGACAACCTGAGCACTGTGAAGTTTTTATGAAAGATACTAGTTTAAAAGATTAAGACTGTTGACAGAAAGATCTGATTCTCAATGTAAACCCTGAGATCTGAAGGAAGTCATGCCAAGCACAAATTCCACTCTTATAAACCACAGGATAATGTCATCAAAAATAAACAAGTTTTCTTAGAACAAATAGTTCCAGTGTTCCTCTCTTTCCCCTATCTGCCATTTAAACTCTATTCTTCTGCTTTTTTTATCCTCTTTATCCATAGCTTCAGAAGGAGAAAATCTTGAGCATACAATCAATATTGTTGGAATGATACAAAATGTTATTTAAACCAAACAGACGGTGATGTTTTGAATGCAAAATGTATTGCACTGATCCCTAGACTTAGCTCTATGGTATTATGTCTACACAACAGAACTCAAACAGGTCATCAGGATCTCAGACTTGGGAAGGGTCAAGCTGAGACTGAATGCCAAACTAAAAATAATGGGGCATTTTCTAGCCTCTGTAAGTCCCACAGTAGCCAAACTTTCCAATGCCAAAACATTTGTGTTCCTCTGGAATTTATACCTGTCTGACCAGCATCATCCCAGGCCTTTCTGACGTCTGTTACTGCAGTTGATCACTGTTTACTTAATGTAGTTAATGTATTTCTTCCTCTCTATTCTGCTGTTCCACTCACCCTATTTTACAGAGGGAACAGAGGTATGAAGGGGTTAGAGGGGTCTGTCTCCAGACATGCAATTTACCAGCATGAGTATCTTGTTGCTGATGCAGAGATGCCCAGAGCTTCCCAGGAAATTCACTGCAAAGCAGGGAGTGTGGATACATTCAGGACTTTGGAAATGTGTGTTCAGACTCCCCTTCCATGCCCTGCCCCTGGGGTCAGGCTATTCTTTTTACAGTGTTAAGCAAATGCATAACCTTTTGGCAGAAGGGGAGACAGATAACCCTGTTTACTGTATTTTATCTTGTGGTTCATTTATGGCAACATTCTGGTCTCTATGTATTTGACTCTGTTTATTTGCACTAGAATGGAAGGGAACTGCATTTAAATACAAGCTGGTATTAAGAGCTTGTTGCATGTGGTTATGCTTTCTGTAAGTGGATTATATTAATTTTGCTATTCAAGCCTTGAAGCGGTGAAAAGTGTCCCATCCTAATTACACAACCCCAGTTGAGGTCCCTTGGTAATAAGTGAGTGCACAAAACTCTTCCTGATGAGTTTCTCAGGAGTCAGAAGGAGGATGTTGGTATCCTGCTTATTATGCCATGTTAATTTCAAAAGGCTCTTGTCAACCAATAACCCAATAACTTCTTCTCTCTGGGATTTGTTAGGTTAATTCATGAGTCATGGAATACTTGACTACAACTTCATGAGTCATGGGAAGACACCATAATTCTGGATGATCTTGCTGTCCAGTACTGCCAGGTCAAGTGTCTTCCCAATGCCCCTGGATGTACATCACAAATGCATCCTGAAATATTTAACAGTGTCAGTAAAACCAAAATCCTCTACTGGGAAATATTAGTGTTAAACTGGATTGTTAGCAGAACAACCCTCATGGCTTTTACCCAGCCCTAGGGAGAGCGTTAGCGATGGACAGAGAGTTCAGAAATCAGGGTCAGCCTTTTTCCTCTTGATTTAATTCAGATATTTGTTTTCATTAGGGATTGTGCCTTGTTGTATTTGACAAGGGACAAATGACAAGTGCTGAGTTGTGTACGTTTCTGATCTTTAATTGGACATAACAATTACTGCATTAGTCGCTACAAAAATCAAAGCAGTACAGAAATAATGATGAGAAATTGGGTCTTCAAAGACCTTGTCATTTACACAGATCAGGGAAAGGAAGAAACAGCAATCTGGGGGACTGAAATACCTAAATACATCTCAGTAAAGCATCTCTGATTTGTCAGGCAAGCAGTCAACAGCTAGAGATCTTCAGACCCAGGCAAGTGCTTCACCTAAACTGCATTGCTGGGCAATTGCTCTGTGAATTCATGGATCAGCTCACGTGTGAAAAAAAAAAAAAGAAGGAAAGAAATAAGAACAAAAAATCAGATTAAAAGCAACTGATTTCATTATCCTCCTCCTCTTTGCTGTGGGGCTGTAAGTGCTGGGCACAGATAGGGCTGGGTCTGACAGCAGAGCAGTTGTTTTTGTACATATTTTTTAAATTAATTTGAAAGCACTAAGCACTAAAGAAACCTTTCTGATGCTCCACTCAAAAACTCTTCTTGCATGCCACTCATTGCTTCAGGCTTCTGTGTGGGAGAATTGTCCCTCCAGTTTCCTAGAAATACACAAGGACAAGGGATCATTGCTTGGGAGTGTTGCAACACGGATACAGATCCCAGCTGCTGAGTGCAGCAACTAGCAGTGGCCAGGCTCACTGCAGGGCTCATCTGTGCCAGCTTTCACGTTTCTGGGCAGACTGTTCCTGTCAGTTGAGAAAGCTGATAGCAGGTCCTGAGGAAGAGCCCAACTGATCTTTCTTTACATCCATAGCAGTGGGACTAGGATGAACTATTAGGTAGTATTAGGAGTAACTGCTCATCTTGGGCATTTAGGGAGATAAACTCTCAGTCTTTGGCCAAAACCAGAACACTGAACACAAAACATATAAGGGGGAGAGAGCTGGGCATGACATAGTTTGCTTGTCCAAGGACAGGGTTTGTCCTTGTGTGTATCATTCCTGCCAGATGTTTTCCCAGCCTGTCCCAGGAAGGCTCCAGCAGCCCCCTGAACCCATCTGCAGAGGGAAAGATCTCTTTCATGGCTGTTGAAGCCTGTCTTATCTCCTGTGGACATTCCTCACTGTTACAGCTGTTATTTACACATTTGTAAATAAAGGAACCTACAATTTCTGCCTTGGCTTTACGTGGGATGAGTAAGGACCAATGCCTACTTGAAAATTGTATATGCTACTAGTCTACTTGAAAACACAGACACCTCCAAGCCAGTTAGTCATAAAGAGGAAAGTTTCATTAACAGTCCCTTCCCAAGACAAAGCTGAAAGCTTGCTGGAAGCATTCAGGGATCCCAAGTGAGCTGGTCCCAGGCACGGGGTGCTCCTGGCCATGCCTCACCTCCCCAGGGGCAGCAGGGCTGATGCACCAAGCCCAGCTGCAAAGAAAATGCCTGAGAATCCCATTTTTAAGCTGTTACATGCCTTGACCTTCCCAGGTTCATGGCAGAGAGGATATAAGCCTGCATGATTCTTGTGGTTCTTTGCCATAATCCAGCAGTGAAAGGGTGTTAAACCTGCTCTTTGATGGGCAGGTTTTAGAGCAGGAAAAACAATGAGGCTTCTGATTCATAACAGGGCAGATACAGGCTTCTCTGGGAAGTCAGTGCTGACACCTAGTATTTTGGATTTCATTGGAGGCTGAGGGTGGTGAGCGTGGGTCTGTTCCCATCCGGGACAGAGATGAATCTTGTAATGAACTGCACGATGATATTTCCTGATTTATGGACAAGCAGTATTTGTTCTGGAAAAAATATAGCTTCCAATTAGCCTGAAAACAGACTGCTCTGGGTGGAGGATTTGCAGACTCTCTCTTATTTATTGGCAAACCTTATTTTAATATAATCAGCCGCTCGACAGGCAGGTTAGGTAACGAGCCTTGATGTGAGCACTAACAGATTTGAACACTGAGTACAGACTTTAGTGCCCAGACCCCTCTGCCAGTAGCTGAAATGCATTTGATATTAAAATGCCACGGGAACCTAGGAAGGCCCTTGCCAGAGCACCTTGCTGAGTACATTAAAATGCTGCCTTCAATAATTCATAATATCTGCTCAGTTAGCTGGTGTGTATGTGTGGCGAGGGGGGTAATAAAACACCTCAGACCTGGCCTGTCAGGATAATTCAGTGGCTAGTTAAATCTCTCAACAGTATTAATCAATAAAGTGTCCCACAGCATAAATAAATCCAGAATGTAATATGACAGGGCTATGGAAGTGCAGGGAAAGGAATTCTTCCTCTTCTGTGTGTGATGCTGCTCCAGCAACTGGTATTTGAATAACCTCAGTGCTCTAATAGTTCAAACAGTCAGACATTCCAGCTGAGTTTAGATTCCATCCCATGTTTAGATGTCACCTAAATGTCTTCAGCTCCGCTGTGCGTGCGATGCAGGGAGCAGTTGGCTGTGAAAGTTAGGGAACAGATTGTAAACTCCATCACTTAATAGAGTGTCTCATTTCACTGATCAAGAACTGATGTTGTGGGTGGAGGATCACTCTCTTCCTAAGACAAAAGCATTTTACCAGAGTTAGGATGTTGCTTCTGCAGATCCCTGGTGAGGTATGAACAAATACTCTTGACATAACTTAGACTGCTGCTGTAAATTTGCAGATGTTTTTCGGGACTCCAAATTAATCTACTCATTCAGCCTCTCTGGGAATGCAACACAACAAGGCTGTGCTCAAAACTCACTTCTCCTAGTGAGTTTAGTGCCATTCTACTGCAATCTGTGTCTTATCCTTATTGTAACTGACCCAGAATCCAACCTATTAGGAGTCATCAGAATGATCAGCATGATTAAATGATGTAATTTTAATTTTCCATTAAATTCAGCCTGCAGTTTCCCTTCTATTCACTAATGCTAGGCTAATATTTACTTTTATGATTTGTAGACCTTCCACATATTTCTTCCACCAAACTGATTTTCAGCCAAGCACTGCATATTCAGTTCCTTCACTCCTTCCTGATGAATCTGGCAAAAATTCCAGCACTCAGGTTAGTGTTGGCTCTGCCCAGATACTGGTGATTATGCTCAGCCAGTAGGATGCTTGGGGAAAGCGGATGTGGAACTGCCTTGACATGTCTGAATTTGCATCAGATTTTGAATCCACATGAATACAGTGTCTGCTTTTCATCCAGATGTATTCTGAAACTCAGATTCTGATCTTTCCTCCTGTGCTACTCTGTCCATCTTTTGAATATGAAGCGTCCAGAATAAGTCTTGAGCATCTGCTTCTATGAAGAAAATTAGTACCCAGAAGCAGCTCTACCTATGACAGCTACAACTCATGTTAAAGTTCATTTTCAGACTTCAGCACTCATTTCACGTGAAGAGGAGATGTGGGATCAATTATAAGGCTCAGCCCATGTGCAGTAACATGTTCAGTCACATCATGCTCATGTGCCCAAGCCTCACAGTCTGGCATTTCCCTTCTTCCAGAAACAGTGATTTGCTTTCCTGACCCTTAGTGCCTGTGTCTGTAAGGCAATTGCTGTAATAAAAAGATTACACAGGAGGGCCTTGGAGATTCCCTCTGCATTGAGCAGAACTTTGATTTCAAAACAGAGATATACAGTAAGGGAAAGAACTTGTTCTCTGTGATTGTATCAGGCCAAGGATTCCCCCACGCCTTCCAGATACAGCAGTTTAACTTCATGGGTGGCTGCTGGGAAGCTTCTGATCTCTCATCAGGCAGTGTGGGGAGCACTGGGATGGAGCTGTTGAACTAGAAAAGCAAAGACATTGGGATCTTGGGAGAGATGGCTGGCTGGCCACAGCAGATGCTTGTATTAATTAAAGAGCTGGAACTGTCTAGAAAGGCATCAAGAAACATGTCACACATCTGACATGGGTTCTCTGGGGTATTAGAACATTTGTCTTTGCTATGTAGAAGCAAATGTAAAACATCACTTGTCATAGAAGACATAGTCCAATGGGTACACTCTTTGGGTGTACTAGGATAGAACTGAAGCTCAGCTGAGCACCACCAGTTCTCTGTAGCATCCACTTGGCTTCCAAGTTAGACTTTGCAGTCCAAAATGAAGTCTGTGTTGCTCCAGGTTCCTGCCAAAAGATTTAGCTTGCTTAAAACTAGTGTAGTTGTACCTATATGAGCTCCAGACACACCTCAAGCTACTGGCTAGGTATATACATAATTTATTCCATAGGTTGGACTGTAATGAGAACAGCTTAGCCCTAGATAGAAATCTTTATTCTCTCATTATTAAAAATCTATATTCTGAGTTTGCATGGTCTTGCTTAATTTCCTCATAGTTCTGTAGCTTTAACCAATTTCCCAGCTCAGAGGTAATTACACTGTGCCTCTGCAGCCCAGAGGTAAGGATGGAACTCTTGGATTACTGTAGGCTAGAAACAGCCATATTTATGACTCCTGATTAAAACATGGTCTTGGAAAAGAGTATCATTTGAGTCATCAGGATATCAGTTGTCCGTTGATTTCCTCCATGTGTGGATTAGAAAAAAAGCATAAAGTTGCATTGAATTAAAAAGAGAATTTCAAGACAATATTCAGAGGTTTCCCACAGTGGGTGTATGCTTATATTTTTCTCCACCCATCGTAAATCTCAGCAGTAGATCTTCCCCCCACTCATGTTTTGCATTAGTAAATTGAACTCTATGCTCTGTCCCCTCAAAGATTAATGCCTCCATCTGAGGAAGGAGCTGAATACGTGCTGTTGGTAGTGCTTTCATCATTAGCAAATGGGAGACTGTGGGAGTAGAACAGAATTTGCATGTGCTGGATGTTGGCCTAAACACATTCTGTCTGAATTCTGGACATCAGGGAAGAATGGATAGAGCATAAGCATTTAGTCAGCAAACTACAGGAAGAAAAAGCAAACCTGAAGAATCCTACTTTTAATTAAAAAGCTTTTCAGCCTTCTCTGTTCAAAAAACAACAAATGTTTTGCTAATACCGTGTGTCTGCAGAGTGGACTCCTAACATCTCAAACCCATATTTGCTGTCAAGTGGCATCACAGTTTATTAGTGGTCCTGGGGTAAGTTTTTACATCTCTGTACAAGTTTGAAACATTTTCACTACCCTATTTTTTTTGAAGACACATTCAAGAGACATCTAATAGCTACAAGTGTTAAACTGGTAGTTCAAAGTATGATGCTTCATGTGTTCCCATGGCATCCAGTACAACTTGGTCCTGATCCTTGTGCAGACCTCCAAATATCTTTACAATTCTTCTGCTAGCTTGAAGCTCCATGTACTCACTAGAAAGCTTCCCAATGAGCCTGCTTAAAACAAACCCAGCTTGCCTAAAATAAAAATGAAATGTCAGCAGAGAGAGGAGGTTGACTTTGCCACCTGGCTCTGTAAACAGCTGCATGCAAAAAGCTACCTTAGGACCCACATTTAAGCAAATCCAACCTACGTGAAACTTTTTTTTTTTTCACAACCAACAGCACGTGAAGGAACAAATAAGCACACACAGTACAGAACAAAGGACATTCATCCCTGGGGTATCTTGGCTTCTGATTGAACAGCAGTCAGATCAACTTCCTCCTTTGCCCAGCACCAGGACTCTGTGTCTTTGCCATGCAAGGCAGAAACACCTGTGGGCACTGGAGATTTTTACCACAGTTCTTGCAAAAGTGCACTTGCTAACCAGGGTGCTCTGGCTGCTCTCCAGCAAAGGCAGATACAAGACTTTGCCTGCCTAGAAATCATCTAATGAGTTTCAAAATATTTTCTTCACTTCCTGCCTTAAACTTTTGCAACTATTACCTTCTGCCTTAGAGATTGTGGCTTTAAACAACTGGTAAAATTGCCAAGTATCTTGATTTTTCTTCAGTTTGATGATTTTTTTTTTTTACATTTTTACAGTTTCTGTGTAAATTTTTTAATTAATCCCTCATGATCATTGACAAAGGCCTGAAATTGTAGATGTTGTGGATGACACAGGACTAGAATTATAGAAGCATAGAATTTTAGGGCTTGGAATGGAGCTTAGACATCATCTAAGTCCTAACCCCCTGCCCCGGGCAGGGACACCTCCCACCAGGACAGGTTGCTCAAGGTTTTAGCCAACCTGGCTGTGAACACTGCCAGGCTTGGGGCAGCCACAGCCTCCCTGGGCAACCTGTGCCAGTGTCTCACCACCCTCACAGCAAAAAACTTTTTCCTAATATCTAGCCTAAATTTCCCTTCTTTCAACTTGCACCCATTGCCCCTTGTTCTGTCCCTGCAGCTCCCAACATAAAGTCCCTCTCTGGTTCCCTTGTAGCCCCTTCAGATACTGAAAGGCTACCATGAGGTCTCCACACAACCTGCTCTTCTTCAGGCTGAACAGCCTCAACTCTCTCAGCCTGTCCTTGTAGGGAAGCTATTCCAGTGCTCTGGTCACCTTCGTGGCCTCCTCTGGACTTGCTCCAACAGTTCCATATCCTTCTTACGTTAGAAGTGTGAAAGAAAACAAGCAGTATATTTGGGGAAAAAAAGCGATTTTAAAATTGATTTCTGCTGAAATCACAAAGGTGCTCTAGCCTTGCTTCAGTTTAAAGGCTACTCCAGCAGATGCAGTTATCAGATTCCCATTGAGGAATAGCCTTATGACTTTTACAGTGCTCACCAAGCACTAATTAACTATTGGAATTTGAGATGCCAATTACTACCAGTCAGGCACTGCTACTTTATTGGCATATACTGTCACCTTTCCACCAAAAGCAGAGGATGCTACCTGAACATGAGTTATGCAGGAAACAAGGGCAACACACCACAGGCCAGACATCTTATCAGTCAGCCACTGCCTTTGTGTAGATAACATGGACGAATGCTGTGAAGTGCTGCTTGTTCCTCCTTTCTGCTGAGAAGGGTGATAACTGCAGACCCAGCACGTTCTGTGCTGGGTGTCTGCAGAGCCACTGGCATCGTGCGTGTTTGGCATTGCGGTGCTGATACAGGTGGATACACAGGTCGATACTGGGCAGTTGTGTAAAAAGCAAACTCCAGACTGTGTGTGAGCAGGGGTGCTGCCTGCCAGGCACTTTGTTTTCCCTGCAGCTGGAATATGATGTTCCACTTCGGGTGCTGTGATAAGGGTACAAACGGAAGCGAGTGCGCAAGTGGTGTGGATCCCACCAGGGCTGGCGCGCGTGGGTCTGGGCAGTCTGGGGGCAAATGTGAGAGGCTCCTGCCACAGAGGGAATGACCTGTGAGCACACAGCCACCAGGCAGAGCTTGTGGCTCAGGAGCCTGGGCATGGCCAAACCGCACACCAGGCTCAGGCTGGGAAAGGTTTCTCCCTGCTGCAGTGATCCCATGCCGAGCACCGGAGCAAGGTGTCGAGAAGGATTTCACAGAGCAGAGCTCCATGGAGCCATCCACGGGCACTCCATGGGCCTGGCTCGCTCTCCACGCAGGAGCTGTGGGTCCATGGCACAGGAACGAGTGGAGAAGAGCCTGTGGAGGAGGAGGTGAGCTGTGCTGGGGGAGCTGAGAGGGTGCTGTGAGTGGTGGGACCAGGGGCACACCTGGAACTTTTTATGGCTCCTGGGGTGAACAAGAGGACTGAAGCATCTCCTCTATGGAGATAAGCTGAGAAATTTGGGGCTGTTCAGCCTGGAAAATGTTGTGTGGGAGATCTCATAGCAACTTTTCAGTATCTGAAGTGGCTACAGGGAAGGCTGGAGAGGGACTCTTTGTTAGGAGCTGCCGTGATAGGACAAGGGATAACAGATTCCCATCCACTGCAAGGGAGGCAGTGGCTGCCCCAACCCTGGCAGTGTTCAAAGCCAGGCTGGATGAAACCTTAATCCACCTGCTCTTCTGGGAGATGTCACTGCCCATGGCAGGGATTTCGGGGGCTGGATGATCTCTAAGCTCCATTCCAACCCTTAAAATTCTATGATTCTATGCTTGAAATTGGAGGGGAAATTTAGGCTAGATATTGGAAGTTTTTCCCTGGTGAGACACTGGCACATGTTGCCCAGGGAGGCTGTGGCTGCCCCCAACCCTGGCAGTGTTCAAAGCCAGGTTGGATAAAGTCTTGAGCAACCTGTTCTGGGGGGAGGTGTTGCTGCCCAGGACAGAGACTTGGGGGGGCTGGATGATGTCTATGCTCCATTCCAACCCCTAAAAT
>NW_008679502.1:36736-56981 GCF_000695815.1 Acanthisitta chloris | reverse complement strand
AAATGGAGGAAAGCAAAATTATGTAAAAAGTTTAGGGTGATCTCTGAATAAAGAGTGTGTTTGTCAGCAAAGAAAGTTGGTGGCTTCCTGTCTTTTCTCCTCTAAGTTATGACTTTATTTTCGTGTTACAAAGTGGTATATGAAATGCTGTGACCCATTTTGTTCTTGAAACCTTTTGGTTTATATGTGGATATATGTGAGGGAGGAGAGAAAGTGTATGGAATAGGTTCTGTTACTGTTGGATTGCTAAACAGAAATAAAATTATTCCTCAGTCACTAAACAGAAATAAAATAATTCCCCAAACTGGAACTCCTGGCTCTTCAGATATTTACTTTGTAAGGGTTCTAAAACGTTCGGTTAGAAAGAAAACAGAAAGTAAAATGACAAGCTTGCTTTAATTTAAGGCCTAGAGTTTTACCTTGCTGTTGATCATGTTGTAGGGAGTGGGTATGTATCTGCTCTCATGAGACATAGTAGAAAGTGACTAATGAGTTTGGATCAGCTAAGATTGTTGTGGCTACTTGTCCTAACAGGGTTTGCTTCCTGGAGTGAATAAACACCTGGTCAGAATGAATGACATGCTTCTGCGTGTTTCACAATACCTGAACTTTCTGCTAAGGAAAAAAATAATAGGAAAAAATAAGTTGCAGCACAGGCAAGGTCTTATTCAGGTGAAACTGGTCAATAGCTTTAGTAAGGACAAGTTTCATAGGCATGAAAGATTTTTTTCTAAACTTTCCTGAATGTTACTGAGAAGTCTGTTGAACTGCAGCAACAGTGTCTAGTGTTTTCACTTACTCGAGTGTAATCTGAGTTTTAACTCTGGAGGTTTATCCAATAGTGCTTTTGAGGATAAGGTCAGTGAAGGCCCTACATCCTGCACTCCTACTGTTTTCTGCAGTTCTTAAATATTGGTAAAGAAACTGATAGCTTACAAAAAAATCCTTCTCTCTTTTGCCGTCATGTTTGGAAAATTGCTGGGGTTTAAATGAAGTTAGTGTGACATTTCCTTTTCTCACTGTTTCTTGTGCTGTCACTTTAAGTCAGAATATGGAGTATAGACTTTCTTTGCAGTCAGCTACTTTGAGCAGATTTTCCTTGAACCAGGTAGGAGATCTGTGCCTTTTAGTTGGTGCCTTTGTCAAGCATCACTGTATGTTGGAGCAGAAAGTATTTTATCTGATCACTTATTACTTCAATGAACCTGAGGTCAATGAAGCAGAACTAGTATAAACCTAGTAAAAATCAGGGAATAATTGAGTAATGCCTCTCCTCAGTGTTAATAACTAAAAGTATTTTCAGTTTCAATTTACATTATCAATACTTGCATTGTACATTGTCATCAACTTTCATTCTGATAAGTTTGTATAAATGAAAATATGGAATCTTTGGAACTGCTTTTGTTTTGTGGTTTTATTTTTTTAACATTACTAGTAGCTTTGTTTTGCTAAGTAGGAATAAATACTTTTAAATGTGAAAGCAAGGCCAGCCAACTATATCTTTTGGGAGCTTCTGTATGAAGAGCAGTAAGAAGTGAAATTGTCCAACTGCTATTGTCTGCTGTCACAGCAGTTTAATTGCTGTGGGAGTGATCCTGAATTCTGCTTGCCTTTTTCAGGCCTTCCTTTAGTGCATTTCTGTTAATTTAAGAAATCAAGTGGGGCTGAAAATAGTCCATGAATCATAGTTTGAATAGTTGAATTACAGTTGTGCAGTGTAGAGCTTTTCTGGTAAAGTACTAGTGATGTCAGTTGAGTGGGCAGCTCAGAAGAGGTTCTTGATGCCCATGCAGCTTATTCCTCAGTATTTGGAATTTTGGAATGTTACTCTGAGTTCAGAGCACTTACGTGGTATTTCAGATGCAACTCATCTGTGTAAAAGTAGTGGCTTGGCCAAAAGCACATGCATAACTTGGGTGTGAGTTGTATAGAGAGCTGGAGTGGAGCTCTTTTGGAATTACTGCTTCCTTGTTTTAGGTTTGAGAACATGGGTGTATGTTTCTTACAAGTTTTCCTAGGTTGTAATTTGTGCTGTAGTGAACAAAGCCTGGTCACTGAAACTCAAAACTCTTGCCATCTACACGGGATTCATTATGCTTGAAATATTCTTCAAATACTTTCAGGACTTTGAGTCTTCAGCCCGCTACAAAATAAGAGCCCCAAAATATGATGTCTTAAGAATTGTCTGGCTTTGGTCGTGTTCTCCGTTGAGTTCTGAGGTCTGTTATCTGCCATTGTTCTTCTGGTAGAACAGAGGTAACCTATTAATGGTATCTGTCTCCCATAATGACTCTTTCAGGTTAAAAAATACCCTTTTCTTGATTAATCCTCAGGTTTCCTCTAAGAATGAGCAAATACTTCTCAGCTCATCTGGACTGCTGCAGAAGCAAATGCACTATTCTTGTAAGTCCTTAAGAGAAACTTGTTTTTCTTTCTGAGGCCCCAGTCTGAGTTCCTTGGAGACAAAGTTACAAAAGAATGAGACATGCTTGCAGGGAGTTCCTGAGTCATTGGCAGGACTACCATCTCTATTTCCGGGAACTGATGAGCCTCTAAGAGCTCCAAATCATGTCAGTTTTTCTTGCCTTTTTGTTGCACCAGCTCGGTCCCTACATGTGAAGATTTGATGCCCAGCACCCAGATACTGTATGGAACATTAAGACTTCCTTGGTAATCAGCTTCTCTCTAGGATGTGGAAAGAGTTGTCTGTAGGTTGTTCCACTTTCAGAAGGTCCTAAGAATAACTCTGAACTAATGACTGAGCACCTCCAAAGTATGGCAATTATTTTTAGTGGCACCAGGTCTTGAATGAACTGATGCTTTTTGATATAGATTTGGTGTTGATGAAGTAATGGAATTAAGAAATCATATCAAAAGAACTCACAGGCCAAAGTGCATCGCTTCCTGTATTTTAAAAAGTCTTGCTCCTCATGTGTTCTTCTTTTGACTTTGTTCATTGCTTAATCAGCTTCATGTTGTCTTGATGCTTTGTACTGATGAACAATGGGGGAGCAGCCAACAACTTGCTGAATGAAACTTTCATTTTCTCTTGCCTCAGTTCTGCCCCTGTTCCCACAGCTTCATCCTTTTCAGCATGTTAGCTTCGAGTGTGGTATAGCCTGTGGTGCTGGTGTAGGCTGGTATTTTTGTGAGCACTCAAAGTAGCACTGCTTTTGCCTTCCCATCCTTGTTCTCCTGCCACCGCCTGACTGCACCCACATCGGTATTTGTACTGCTCTGGGAAGGTATATTGGAAGGCTTAAAACTGTTTACTCCTTGGTGTGTGGTGCAAGATCTCAGGATTGATATGAAGATTTGCTACATTATATGTTGTGTGATTGTTTGCTTCACTGAGTAGCTTGATTAGTGGTTGTGGATTTTAGGAAGGACAGGGAAGGGCATCAGGACTCTACATATGGTGTCAGTACTAACTGAACTTGGAACTTCAGTGTTGACATAGGTCTACCTTGTAAAGTTAACACCTCCTGAGGGTCAAAAGAATTTGTGGACCTAAATCTAGAGGCATGCTTTGTTTCAGTTGTTCAGTTGTCCTCTTGTCTATGAGGATATCACTGCATATCCACATTAGGTTGGTTAATAGATCACAGCTTCTGTTTTATGAGAGTTAAAGCATATATGTTGTGAATATCACTGCTGCAGCATTTTGAAGCTAAGAGTGGCATCATGGGTGTAGAAGTACTTTGGAAATGGCAGTAGCCTCTTGATGAATGACTACATTTTTCCTCCTTCACTTTTGCTGTAAACACAAAGACAAAATTATATATTCTACCAAAGCAGCAGTGCTCTGAATTAAATTTTTAGAAATTCTTGTTGTCATGAGTGGGTGATAACTGTCAGCTGACACAGCGTGACTTGCTTTGTCTGAAACACAGTATAGAACTTTATTAGTCTGTGGTGCCCACATATTCCAAGTGTTCTGTAGTACTGCCTAACCATAGTTATGTAGCCTGTGATGTAAACTAAATGAAATACTGATGTAGCAAATTTCTGGACTGGTAACAGATGCCTCCTACCTTCAGAAACATGACTCCTTTTAGCAGGGGAGGGTGGCTGTGTGGCCTTGAGTGGATTGCTTGGTCTGTTTATTTATAGCATTAGACATACCTACACTTTAGATATATTATGCTACTCCCACACCAGTAGTGATGATACTGCTCCATGTGGTGTTCAGTGGTCTGTCAAGAAGAACTGAGGGAATTGTGATGAGGGTAAGCAAAGAGAGACAGTCAAATCAGGTCTTAAGATAGGCAGATGTTTCAGAAGGTACTATCTGTCTGGGGAGCTGTGTGCTGTTGTGGGACAGCTTCTTGCTAGTACTGGCAATACTAGGCTGCCCTGTCACTTGAGAGCATTGCAAGAAGCATGTATATTAAAAAAAGCACTTTGTCTTTTCACTCTGTTAAAATATTGTGATTGATATTGACTTGGGCACCCTACCAGTTGTTTGAAGAAATGGGGAGAAATGTCTTGCAAGCTGGTGGTCAAAACAGTGAGGTAGGTGGGGGAGTGGTGCTTATCAATGAGGATACTTCCAATGCTCTTTCACTGAAGTGGGGATTTAAACAGTTGGATGCA
This sequence comes from Acanthisitta chloris, assembly GCF_000695815.1. Taxonomy (NCBI): domain Eukaryota; kingdom Metazoa; phylum Chordata; class Aves; order Passeriformes; family Acanthisittidae; genus Acanthisitta; species Acanthisitta chloris. Next base: position 52,385 of record NW_008679502.1, on the reverse strand, counting down.
AGTCCCAATGTCAGGGACGGCAGCCTAACAAAAAGTAAGTCTTCAGATGATGTTTGTATTTTAGGTGCTGAAATGGGTTCCTTGCCTTATTGCCTCAGATTGTATTTTAAGCCTCTTTGTCCAGTAAACCCTAGTTTTGTGGAATTTAATGATGTGGTAGCAAAATGCCACGTGATGCTTCCTCTTCTGCAGAGGTAGCAGCAACAAAAGCAATATTTCATACTAGTAGTATCTGCATTTCGCAGTTGCTGCTCCTGTCTTTTACCAGGCTCCTGATTTTCGTGGGGAGGGAGGCAGAGCAGTGATGGAGGCCTCAGTGTGTCTGCATTTGGACAATGTCTTTTGCACTGGCAGCCAGTGTAATGCTGTGCAACAGGCTTGCACTCATGCAAATGGAGTCTTGGACTCTGCTTGGTTTAGTGAGGTTCTGTTCTTGTCCCCTCTTTTTCCACTCTTCCCCAGGCACATTAGACTTACTGACTTGGGCAGGTGTATGTCTATTGATGAAATATAAATTGCCACCTGGGGCTAGAAACTGAAATGAAGAAGTTGAGAAAGCCAAGCTTTCTTCCTTCTCAAGTATTCTCTCAGCTGCAGGTTTAGATAAGCATGTCAGAAGAGTGGTGCTCAAACAAGTGTTTTTTGCAATGATTCATAATAGTAAGGTTCCTAAATGTTGAATGTGAAGTTGGGTGGGTTGAAAAGGTCAGTAACTAGAGCTGAACCAGGGCATGAGGAAACAAAACTCTTTACCTCTTGGGAACGTATATCGCAAAACTCAGCTTGTGTAATATGACTGGGTCACATCTAGGAAGGTCCTTTCTGGTAACTGCCTGTACTGCCATAAAGTGCAATTTTCTTTGGTTTTACAAAAGTTAAGTGCTTTTTGCTATAAATGAATCATGAGCATTAGAACCTAGTTATAAGGTGAGGTTTTTGGATGGAAGAAAACCCCTTGTTTTCAGTGTTCGGTTAAAATTGTATGGAAATCAACACCTGAACTGTGGAAATACCAAGCTCAAGTATTAATAGTGAATGCTCACGTTCTCTAGCCTGTAAAATTCTGCAGGTATTGTTTCTGTAACAGTGTGTAATATACCCTTTAATCCTTCTCCTGACTCTGCCTATTCTCCGAAACCTTTACTGGAGCTATTGAGGCAAAAAAATGTTTGATTTGTGACTTCATTCAATTTTGCTTTCTCTCTTGTGGAATCAGGAGGAAGAATTTCTTCTTTTTATGATTTTTTCTGTTGCTGCTGGATCTGTCCAAATGCACTAATCTAGAGTTGCCTGTTGGTAATATATATTAAGCAACCTGCATAGAGATAGCATATGCCTGAAGGCTACTTAGGTCTTGTCTGGCTTTATGTATAAATTAATCTACTTCATGTCAAGTGGATCAGTATGACTTGTACAATAACTATCCATTTTCAGTAGGATCTGAAAATTCCTCCTGTGCACATGCACTCTGTTTTAGCTTGAAAAAACCCAGAAATTATGCTCTGGTCACAGGTCTTGCAATCTTACTTTTGGTATGCCAGGTCATACAATTTTCCAATTGTTTTTTTTTTCCCCATACCTACTTAAGTAGGCTGTGGAGTATTCTACCAAAATGCACCCTCCTTAGATTTTTCTATATGGTCTTGGTATTTCTGCAAAGTATTTTCATTTGGTTGAGCAGCAAAGAAACTTCTTGACTGGACTTCAAGAGGGATGGGAGATGCATCTGGAGCAAGGAGGGGCTCTCAGTGTGCTTCCAGATATAAGCCAAGCCTGGCACGAGCAGACCTCTGGAAGGAAAATCAAAGTCTGTTTGGAATCTCTGTACATAGTCTTGTGGACTGGAGATGGGCTTTTGTGTCCTTGATCTCTATGTGTACGGTTTTAGCTTCAGGGAAAAAAAGACGTGAAATATTTGTGTTGAGACTTCAAAAAGTAAGCTACTCCAGTAAGAAACTGATGGTAGTACTCCATAATTGTCATGGAAAATAATAGGTATTTCACTTGAAAGATAAAGCAAGCTGTTTATTGTATTGAATGGGATTCTCAGAGCTGGCAGATATTTACTTCTGTTACTTCTTTCAGTGCGAGTGTTTTATATACTCCGGGGCAGATTGCTTTCTGAAAAAAAACTTAGTTTCCCTTCTCATAGCTGTGGGTGTGGTGGAGTTCTTCAGTTCTCTATTCCATGGTGCTTGGTTTTTGCATGCTGTTTGTGTATTTCCAGGCTGGCACAGTACTTTAAGTCTTTTTATTAGTTATGAAGTGTTTGAAAATTCCCTGTGCTTGCTTCCTTCCCTGTAGCAAGTCTTCCACTGATATTTATCTTAAGCAGGTGGAGGATTGAAATGTGGAACTGCTTCTTGTCTGTCATAGTAAGTGCTCAGCTGTCTAGAATGTGAAGGCTGCATGAGTGCTTTGTCTTCCTTGCTCTGGCTCTCAATTTAACAGCTTGTGCTCTGTTTTCTTATGCATGGCATTTCTGCAGAGGTGGTTTAGTTATGATACTCAGAAAAGCTGTAGTTCGCTGTAATATTTGGGCAACGGTTGCAGTCAAACCCTATCTCTAGTGTACATAAGGAAGCAAACCAAACTCTGCAGAGCAGATTGGCTGTGCCATGGTGGGGTTTTTGTTCTTGAAAACCAAACCTCTTACAGGATATGGTTTAGTAAAAAAACATTAAGGTATGGAAAAGACAGGGTGCAACTGCCTATTGTATTTAGCAGTCTATAGACACTGAAGGATTCCAGGTACCCAGTTCTAACATCCTGCTAGCTGGGTTGCTGGATATGCAATCCACAGGGTCCAAGCAGCCATCTGATAAGTAAAATGGTTTTGGAGGGCCAAGAAAGCAGATGAATGTCAACTTGCTGATGCAGCTCTTCCTAGGCTAACTGTACAGCTAGTAGCCAGTTTCCTTTCTGGTTACCCCATAAGAGTGCTTACAGAGAGGATTATGAAGTAACATACACTTCTCTAGAGGGAATTCTGAGTCAGTGGAAGTTTGAGCTGATTTTGAAAATATCTTTGTGTGACATATGGTACAGGTTACTGTAGTCCCTTTCTCAACAGTGCAAAAGAGATATGGAAAAAATCTATATTCTGGAAATCTTTGCCTGATTATTCTCATTCTTTCTTTTCTATGCAGACACTGTGCTGTAGAAGATGCACTACTACAGATATTCTAATGCAGAAGTCAGCTGTTGGTACAAATACTTGCTCTTCAGCTACAACATTATCTTTTGGGTGAGTATGAAATGCAGAGCCTGAAATAGTCTACAAATAGCTCAGTTTTATTCACTCCTCTTTTCAAGAGAACAAGCTGAAAAATGTACCTGAAAGCCAGAAACTGATGTTATAGTATGTCCCAGGTGTTTTGGAATTGGAGAAGCCTATCTTATGTGAGAAATTAATTATTATTGAAAATGGGAGGAATCAGTATCCATATTGTCTGTGTTAAGTTGGTTCCCTGTTAAAAGAAGTCTCTTATAACATCTCCTTTCAGATCATCTTTGATCTCTGTTGGAGTGGTGTAGCTGTAAATACACTATGCAGAAGAGATGAAAGGAGCTGCTCCAGAGATGGGTCAACAGCTGGCATTGCTGTGTAGTCGGAATCTTAAATGTCATGCTCTGTGGGCAGCAAAATTGGTACTGTCTTGAAATACTTAGCTATGGGCTAACCTGCCTATAATGGTGGTTTAGAATTGTGAATGTGAAAAGGATACAAAAACAAGTGTGCAGTTTTAGATGTGTACAATTGTCAAGGTCACTGAAGCACCTAACTACCTTGGAAAAGAAGGCTATTAAAAGGTTAGTGCATAGCATTGCACTAGAAATAGTTAACATGTCTGTGAGGGGAAGGTGAGGATGCAATTCTTCTTGGAACTTGCAGGTCAAATGTTAAGAGTTTGCACTTCAAGTCGTAGAAACTGCAGTCATGGAAAGGCATTGGGCAGTCATGTAAAAGTTCAGATACAGTGCTAGTAAAATGGTTGTTGAAAATCACAGAACTTTGCTCCTGTCACCACCTCTTGTTTACTCGTGCAATATTTTAAGGTGATACTGTAGCATTAAGCCACAGGGGAGTTTATCCTTGTGTGGATATAACAGGGCAGAAAAGATGTGTGGTTTGTGTAGAAACTTTTTTTCTGTTGAGGTTTAATTTGCCACAATATTGCATAGTGCAAATGTTTGTTAGGGATGATGTTTTCCATGTTGCGATTGAGGGTACCTATCAGCAGGTCAAAAATGATGTGTTTAAAGGCCCCCAGCTCTGTAGTTTATTTTTCTTCTGTATTGTACAATTCCCATGTACCTGCAATGGAGTCTGGTACAATGAGCAGTAATACTTTTCATGCTGTTCTGGCTGTCAGAGAAATCTCTTTGTTCCAGGGTGACTGCTCTTCAGCAGCTTGCGGTGGGGTGTGTGAGAAATTGGCAGTTTTGTTCATGAATATATTAGGATTGCTTTAGGCCTCTGCTTTTTTCTTAGTGAGTGTCTCAGGAAGTGGGGTCTATGACTCTTTTTGATGGGTAAACAACCTTTTAAAAGCTGGAATTTTATGTCTTTACTGGGAAGACTGTCAAGAATTTGCCTCTACTTTTTCACAGGAGTCAATTGTGTATTTATTTTCTTTCTTTGTTCTTGGCAGTCATTACTTTTTCTTCAAATTTTCTCTTGAAATCAATGATGACAATGTAAGTATGTTTCTGTTCTTTAAAGAAAATTTTTTAAAGAAGAGATGCAGAAAAATTGAGAATTTGCAACAGCTTGTGTGTTTCAGCTGATCTGTTGGCTGGAGGAATAGGTCATCTGAACAGGTACTTGTAGTCTTGGTAGCTTGCTCAACTAATGGTTTGAGGCTTCTGCTGAGAAGTTGTTATCAGGCTCACCTAGTAAATAATATGTAGCTACAGCTCTTCTATAAGGTTTTGGCATCTTTAGTTGTAGAACAAGCCTTGTAAATGTTGAGTGGGAGGGCAGACACTCCTATAGGCAGTGCATGAATCATTAAGCTGACACAATGATTCAGGAGCCTATGAAACCTTTGCTGGCTGGGATGGCTAGTCTTAGCAATCTCCCTAATTGGACAAATCCACTGTTTGTGGAACAAAGATTTTCTATGTGCCTTAGAAGAACAGAAGGACTACAAATACGGAAGGGGAAATGTGACCATAACTCAAAAACAGCATTTAAGGAGGGAATGTTAGTCTTGATTCACTTTTTTTGAGTTGCAAGACGGATGCTTGTGGGAGCTTGTTTTTTGAGAATTTGTATTAGTGAGGGTGGTCCCTATATAGGGATATGAGGGGTGGTATTTGGATAGATGTCTGTTTTTTGAGAATTTGTATTAGTGAGGATGGTCCCTATATAGGGGTATGAGGGGTGGTATTTGGATAGATGTGCAGACAGCCTTTTGCCCATGTTAAGCTGTTACAGCTCACCTCTGTCTCAAACCCTGGCACAGTTTATGCACAAGCCAGGTAATAGGTATGCAAATAAAGAGTTTCATTTGTTCTTCTGTCATGGTTAGGAAAGGTACTTGTTGACTTTCCCACTGTAGATTGAAAGATAATATCAGTATAAACTCTGAAGTTAAAGCATGTGGTGACAGTAATTTTCAGAATTATAAAACTTCAGTGAGTGGTTAGTTTGTTGTGCTTCAAATACAGTTCAGATAGGTAGGGGTGTAACAAAATAGTGAACTCAGAGAGGGCAAATATGACTAACAATGGCAAGTTCACAGTTTAGTCAGCCTTTAGAAATCCTTAAATCTTCATTCTTGAGAAGTTTGGTTTGTTTTTTTTTTTTCAGATGGACAACTTGGGAATAGAAAGTTCAAGTCTGATGGCTTTTACTTAGTTGTGTATGACTGGTTTGTAATATTGCTTCCCTGTTCTTTGTGCTTGGCTTTCCCTTGTAAGAAACGGAATGGAGGTCATAGGAAGGCTCTGTCTTCCTAGGCATGATTTTGATGTGAGATTATTTTCATCTAGCTTTTTAAGCACGCTTGCAAGACTTAACTTGTGCAAGTTAACTTGTTCAAATGAGTAGTGATAAGATAGTACTGCAACCTTTAAGACAGACCTGCAGAGAACAAGATAATGAGGCTGGACCTCCTTTTGTGTTTTTTGAGATGCCTTTCCCCCTCTCCCCCCCCCCCCCCCCCCACCACCTTCTCATTTGTCATAATGCAATTTAAAGACCACACTAATGCCAGGTGAAGAGCTTGGTTCTGTCACCTTCCTGTTCTGAGTCATTTTGTAATTGAGTGAGTCCTTCTGTGAAAGCCCTGGTGCAGGAAAGGAGGCAAGGGGTGGACAGCTGACCCCAGGGGGACTGCAGGGTTGCCCTGTCTTGGGGTGCAGTGCTGCTGTATGCCTTCCAGCCTGCACTTGAGAAGGCCCAGAGAATAAAAGACAGAGGGATGGACAGCTGACCCTAGAAAAACTGTAGGGTTGCCCTGTCTTGGGGTGCAGTGCTGCTGTATGCCTTGCAGCCTGCACTTGGGAAGGTCAAGAGAATAAAAGACAGTGCCTTATCACTGTCTCTGGTACTTGCTGCTTTGTCTTCAGGTGAAGTTTGTTTTGGGGTAGTCCAAGAACTGCACCTCAGCCAGGACCTGGCTATTTCAATGAAGTGGAGGATTGCATGTGTGCTCTGTCAAAGCCTCTTAGGTTGCATGTGAGCTCACTGTCTCTCAAATGAATTGAGAGGAGAGGGTAAAATAGCTTTTAGCTGCTGTCATCTTGATTTATCTTGTAATGGTCTGTAGCTTTGTGTGCATCTCTTAAGGGTTATTGGCGAAACAAATAGTACTTTATGAGATGTGGCATTTTGCCCTGAACATAATGATGAAGGACAAAAATTCCCTTAAGTTCTGGTAAATAATTCTGAGTTAATATTTTTCAAGTATAAGGGAACACCCAGACTAGCATAAGATTTTCTTGGCTTTTGCAGTGTATGTTGTTTTTAGCTGTGCCAGGAAGAGGAGAGAATCCACCACCAGGTGGTTTCCTGACCCTGAGAGGAAGAGTCTGCAAAGAGACAAGGGTAGGAAGGAAGGGCTGTAGGCTGCTGTTTGTTCCAGCATGGGTGGAGCTGCAGTGTAACACAGGATTGTCCAGGGAGTGGGAAAAGTGTTCTCTGTTAAGAGTAATGTTTTGTGATGACAAAATCTGAGTGCAATAGAAATTAATTCCTATTGCTCCTGATCAAACCTAGAGGCAGACTGACCCAAAATCAGTTTGTGTGCAAGGGTTGTCTTGCAAGGATTATGTTTAGCTGTAGCCTGCATTTGAGAAACAAATTAGGCTTGTTTTCTCAGTTATTGGGGTGATTCTAGCAGCATAGTCAAAGAAATTCAAAGTGTGATTGGGAACAGTGTCTGTGAACTGTCATCAGTATTGTACATCTTCTGAGCCCAGCTTACAGCTTGATGCAGTATGTGAATAGTGTGGATTTTTCAGTTCTAAATCAGGAAATGATCAAATGCTGGTAATGAGTGGTTTAGTTTCCTGTTCAAAGGGGCACAATTGTGCTGCTTTGTATGTATTTCCATCTAACCTTTCACGCAGTATTGTGGCTTAAATGACTCTATGGTATCGAAGCGAATAGGGTAGTCCAGTCTGTTCTTAATTTACAAATTTCAAAATGCTGCTCTTTTGAAACAGCTGATTTACTTACTCCAGCCTTGGGAACACTTGGTTGGCCTTGCTACTTCTCCAGCTGCCTGTTCTCCCATTCATGTAGCCAGTTAGTTCAGTGTGCTGGTGAAGGTTAAAACTTTTCCTACAGTTTAGGCAGGGTCAGCTCCCTACTCAGCCTCATAGCAGTCACTTGAATGCCTTGAATCAAAAGTGTTAAAGAACTGTATTTTCCTGGTGCTATTTCTGTGTAGAGCTCTGCGTTGGACATGCTCAGTCATGCTGAGTTCTGAGGTAGTTTTATCAGTATGGTATGTTTTACAATAGTTTCCAATGAGATGCTTGAAAGTATCTTGCATGTGGTATTTCTGTAGAAAAAATTCCCAAAGATCCAGCTGTCTACCGTGTAATTTACCTTGATTACTACAAATTATACCAGCTGTCTTCATCTGTCTCCCAGGGGTCCTGCAGCTTTTGGAATGAAAAGGATGAAGGATGCATCAATTACATGTACTGTGCAACTTAATGGCATACAGACTTGATTGTTGACTCTTTAAATATGTCTAGGAATGGTGACTAAACCACTTCCCTGGGCAGCTTGTTCCAGTGCTTGATAAAACTCTTTCAAGGAAGAAGTATTTCCTAATATACAATCTAAACCTCCCTGGCACAACTTGAGACCATTTCCTCTAGTCCTGTCGCTTGTTACCTGGGAGAGGAGGCTGACCTTCATCTCACTCCAACCTCCCTTCAGGTAGTTGGAGAGCGTGATAAGGTCCCCTCTGACACAGCAGGATAGAATGCCTTCTTAAGTAATGAGGAGAAGCTGCCTTGGATTGTAGAGAGGCCATTTTAGTTGGATTATTGAAACTGGATGTTAAAGACAAACTGCCTGAGAACTGGAGAAAGAGAATAAAAGATTAGAACAAGGAACTCTTGCTTCATTTGAATGAATATAATTCAGAAATATTTGTTATACAAACATATGTAGGGTTTGTGTATTAAGATTGCTGCTTATTGAAAGTAAGGGAATGGACCATTAATCCAGCTTGATGCAAAAGGGCATGAATCAGGTAAGCGGAATGGACCATTAATCCAGCTTGATGCAAAAGGGCACAAATCAGGTAAGCATTCAGAAGACAAACTGGATCTAATCAGAGAAGAGTCTAATATAGTGAGCCTTGACACTGAGAAGTTAAAAAGAATCAGGCATGGCTACTGTCTGGGATTGGTACTATGAAATTGCTAAATAGGGAATAGCCTCAAAATGTATTAAATATTCATGTGCAGGCAAAGGTTTCAGAGAGAGTCACTGGGACGAGGATAACTGCCACTTGCATGCTGCTGTGAAGGATTGTCAATTTAGTCCCATGTGCTTCTTGAGTAATCATGAAGAATCAGTTTTTAAAAAGTAGTTTAAAAAATGCACAAATGCTATGGAATGAAAGCCTTTTAAATAATTTTTGCAAGAGATTGACTCATGGAGAGGAATGTCCCATTACTGTTGTGTGAGATTACAAGAGATTGACTCATGGAGAGGAATGTCCCATTGCTATTGTGTAAGATTACAGGTAGTATTTGACTCAAAGAACAGTGCTACTGGCTATGTGTTTTGAGAATGTGGTTGATTAGTACATCTAATTGATTTTTTTTTTCCTTTTTTTCCCTTTGTTTTAGCTAGCTGGGGTGGCCTTCCTTGCAGCTGGTCTGTGGGCATGGAGTGAAAAGGTAAGGATGGAAATGACTGGTCTTTCTTTGGTGATTACCTTTACCTGCTCCAGTAAAACTGCTTGCTGAGGAAGCAGCAAAAGTTAAATGTAGCATCCGAGCTCAGGACCATTTTCAAATGATCTAAACTGAGTTGAGTTGGAATTTTGTTCTTGTCCCTGACCAGATGTCAAGCTGTGGCCCTTGATATTTAGAGCTTTTTTTGTAAACTTGCCAGAGCAGGATGCTAGGGAGAATTGAAACTATGAATAGTCTTTATGAATTGGTTCTCTTTCAAAAGCATGTTTTCTAAGATAAGCTTCTCTACCCACCTCTTTTTCTTATTAAAAAGAAATATTTGTGGGGAATGTAAAAGATACCTTATTATATTAAAAAAGCAAAAGCCAACAAAATCCAAACATGCATCTCTGAAATAGTTCAGAAAGATGGTCCCAGTCTTATGGCCATCTGTTGTCCCCTTTACTTCTCATGGAGTGCTTAAGTGATTGTGTTTCCATGTAGAAGAATAAAACTGAGGAACATGATCTAGTCAAATAACACTCTCATTTTTGCAAAATGTTTCTCTTGGCTAAATACTTTCCTCAGTCAGAGGAAGTCTGTGCAGACATGTGCCTACAGAGTCCTCTTACAAGAGAATGGAATGGTATAGGTATGGAAATGAATGGTTTAGCCCCTTAGGTGAATGTAAAAGCGTGGGTTTAGTATGACTGCAAGCAGTAGGAAAAAGTGACAATTACTAGGAGATTTACTGATCTGCATCTTAATTAACAGTGGAGGGCAGTTGCTCTCACTGTTCAGTTGTGCTGCTAAGTAGTAAGACTGCAATTACCATAGTAGTGTTCACATTTTCTTAATGGAAGTGGCTGTATGCAGCAGCTTTCCACATACAGAGATGTTCTAATATTCCTCTGCTTTTGGAAGTGTGTTTTATGATCTTAATTCTGAGGTATTCTCCTTGCTCCCTGTGTGCATGCACATCCTCACAACTAGATTAGTGATATCACTGATAAGCATCATTGGTAAGCAGCCTATCTCCACACACAAATACATTTGCTTTCTATTCTGTTGTTATAAAAAATTTTTATTTCCAGCCCTTTAGGAAGGGTGTTAAACTTGTCTTGACTTTGTATTTTCTCATGTTCAGGCATTATATTCTGTTTTGTAGAGAAGCACATAGGGTCTGTGTGGTTGGAAACGAATCTTTCACAACTGCCTCCATTTGCTAAATTCACTTTACACTGCACTGAAGTTACTAAAAGGCAAAGACAGACTCGGTTTTTATTTTTTAAAATTTTGCCGAAACTTTTTCTGCTCTCTGTCCTATCTTGCAAATAAGTGCTTCAAATCTTTTCCTCTGGTTTTGAACTTCTGAATGGCTCATGAAATCTGTTCATTATTTTTTAATGTCAGTTTTTCTGTGCTATGTTGTCAGTCTTTCATACTAGTGCCATTCTTCAGCCATAGTGCCTGTATGGATGCCTGTTGGCAGATAAACATCTTGGTGAACAAGGTGATAGGAAGTAAGCAAAAAACATTGCAGAAGCAGTGCTGCAGTGGTAAACCCAAAGATAAAGTATAGGTGGTGGAAGAGTTCTGAACATCCTGTCTCTTAATGCAGGATGAAGTACGTTAGGTCTCTTTAATTTATCAGGGATTTTTTTCTTGTCTCTTTTCTTTTCCCACTGGGGCTACACTTCAGATTGAGTCTTCAGCAGTCTTTTTCTCTTTGTGAAAAGTGTTGAAAATACTACATGTAAAATGTTACCCATCCTGATTCAAGTTACCTGTTTGAGTCAAATCCAGTCCCTTGATCTGGTGCATCTAATCTTTAGGATTTTGTAACTGGCTTTTGTTACTGTTAATGGTCACAAAAAAGTGAAATTGCATAAAGTTTAATGGCATAATTTTTTAATAAAAACAGCATATCTGTTAATATCTGTCACATAAAAGATATTGCAAAAATCACTAAGAGAAAGAGAATTACCATAATCTGCTGATAGAAACAAGGTGAATAACACTGAGCCCTCTCATCAAGAAAACAGTTTTCATTGTTAAAACTGTTTCAAGAAGGACTGGGCTGTATTAGCACCAGTGTGGCCAGTGGTTTAGGGAGGAACTTTTTCCAGCAATATTCATCACAGTTGATGTACATCTGGAGTACCATGTTGAGGTTTGGCTCCTCTGTGTCAGGCAGGTCTTTCCCAACCTTACTCTATGATTAAGTGTACTTACCCTTCAGTCTGCTGATATTTGTATTTGCACACAGAGATGGGTAAACTGTCTATGCATATAACCCGTGTTATAATCAGTAGCAGTGATACTGTGACAATCAACAGCCAGTCTACAGAACTTGATTGTAAGAAATCAACTCTGCCAGAAGTATTTTGTAGTTTCCATACTAGTGTGTCTCAAAACAGTAACTGGTTTGGCATTTGTTAATGGGATGTATTAGAGTTGGTTTTTTTAAATGACAAACCATGTTTGCCCTCTTTTGCCAACAAACTTCAATTGAGATGGTAGCATAATGCTTACAGACTGTAAAAGAAAGTGGGTAACAAGTGAAACGTGGACACTTGGACTCTTAATTCACTGTTTTGAGTGACTGAAATAAAGGCTTAAAGGCCAAAGGTTTTTTTATAGGGTTTTTTGGCACTGACTTCAGGTATCAGACTTCATTCCTGTATACCTGCAGGAAATCTACGTTTTGTAAAGAGCAGCCTGTGCTCCAAAGAGTTTTTACAATCCTGCAGATGGCACAGCCAGAAGCATCTTGAGAGAGATGGGTAAGGTGGGATGAGATGGTTCTCTGAATTCTCCTGTTTACTTACTTCCTTCGGGATTTTTTACTGAACGTCTTTTGTTAGGCAAATAAACCCTCACAATCTTCCTTTCAAAAGAGCATGTTGTAAACATCAGATGTGAACATGAAGAAACTGTTGTGAAACAGCAACATCTGAGCTTGAATAATAGAGCCCAGTTCCTGCCAACTTCTCTTCATAACACACTTTGATCAGAGGAAGTTTTCTTCCAAAAGATGTTGCTTGAGCAAGTAAGATTGTCTGAAAACAAAAAGCTGAGTTTGGATATGGGAAGGAGGTGGCTGGCAATAGTTGTGAAAGTTTCAGCATCCTGGTAGCACAGCGTTTGGTTTCACAGTGTGTTGGTTCTACAAATGCACTGCATTAGCCTATCTAATCTTGGCATGTCTGTCTTGATTGTGGAGTCTGAGCCAAGGTTTGATTAGGTTAGTCTGTCATAATTAACCCAGTACACCAAGTTGGTGAATTAGCTGTGAGGTCTTAGAGTTTTTAAGAATGGAAATGTGTCTCTGGTAACACTAACTAGAAAAGTCTTTGCTTCTCAAGACTTCCTGAATGCTGGGAAATCAATAAACTATGACCATTTTTTTAATAGACTATTTTAGCTGTTAGTCTCCGACTATTGCAAGGCAATTTTGAGTTCTAAATTCAGTTATTTCTTTCATCCTTTCAACCAGTTTTGGTAAAAACTGTCTTGTGTTCCCTAATTAATAGTTGTTAACAGGATCTGTTATGGAACATGTTATGATAGAAGAAGTTGTCCTGTGTATTGCTGTAGTACTGTTAATCAGTGTCTTTTCATCACCTGATGAAGTTTCTCCATAGACACATTTTCTTCTAATGCTGTATTTTGAAGACATTATTTTTATTAAGTAAGCAGTTGGATAAGAAGTGATATGGATTATTCCGAGGTGTTCTCTTAAGATGTATATCCTTTACACTTAGCTCTAGCACAAGTACCTGGGTAGCAAGATGAGAATTTACATTGCCTTGACAGAATTAGACTGTCCATCTCTCTGATGTCTTTCTCTTAGACTAAATATGGTTAGCTTGAGAATATACTTTGGGAAAAAACAAAATTTCCAGGAAACATGTGATTATGGGATATTGTACTGTGTTTATTTTTGTTATTTCTTTGTTTTAGAAGGCAAATATTTCCTTATTAAAATGTACTGTGTCTTGTTTATGAGTGTCTGATGAACACTCAGACTATTGCAAGGCTGCCTGGATGTCCCTACAAATTGTTCCCCTTAACTTTGAGTTTCAGCTGGGTCTCACTTCTGTCTTCTGCATGTTCCATCTTGTTCTTGTTGTACATTACATGAGAAGTTTGTATTATATGTATTTGTTGGATTTTTAGTGGTAGCTGGTATAAAAACATCTTTAAAACCTAATCTAGAAATTATGAGGAAGGACTTTGCTGTGTTAGTGTTACAGTTACATAGACTTAGAAATCTAGACTGACAGGCCTAATGGCTAACATTGTGGTCAGGATAAGTGGTGTATCTGTAGAGTTAATGAAAAAGAAAATATTGCTGCTAAATTAGACAAATTGCAATTATAGGGACTAAATAACTCCTGAGTTGAGAGTATTAAGACACTATTTTTGTATATTTGAAAGGGTTTGGAGGTGCACTTTTAAGACTGTTTAGCACTAGAATGAGTGTAGCTAAAATGAGAGGAAAAATCAATTTCCCTTGAAAAACAAGACAAGTTGTGGGTGTTTCCCCCCTCCCTTAATGTCACCCACAAGCTGCTTTGTCATTAGAATGTGTCTCCTTTTTGCCACTTGAACATTAAGATTGGAAAAATGATTTTCTTTCATAAATTTTTTTAAGACCATGTTATTGAAGTGCCCTTCTGATTGAGGCATTTCAAGTTAATATAAAGCAATAATTCTCTTGCCTTGAAGCAAAATGAGTATTCGGTGATTGTATTGAGCGTTTGGCACCATCTTGTGGCATGCTGTTTTGCAGATAGCTCTAGAAGAATGTAATCTGAGAAACTTGACTGTGCTGGATTTACTTATTAAAAGAATTATTAGCTGTAACTTTGCATTAATACTTCTGCTGCTGGGGTGAAGAAAATTGGTGTTGTCAATAACCAGTTTACAGCAAGACTTTTTTGTGTGTGTCGCTGTTGGCAAGTCCAAGGGTTTGCAACCAATTCATCTGGAATCATGTGAAGATCATGAGTATCCAGAAGGAATGCTGAATGAACAGCATGTGTATAATGGTCATCTTTTTCTGTTCTGTTTTTTTTGCTTCAGGGGGTATTGTCTGATCTGACAAAGGTGACTGGTCTGCATGGTCTGGACCCAGTGGTGCTTGTCTTATTGGTGGGAATAGTGATGTTTACTTTGGGATTTGCTGGTTGTGTAGGAGCACTGAGAGAAAACATCTGCCTTCTGAAGTTTGTAAGTAACATCATTATATGAGTGAATTATCATATAATCATTATCAAGCTGCAAATGATGAGGAGCTGGTAGCAAACCCAGGTTAATTAATTTATAGAATTTGGTTTGTTACAATGTCTGTGGTAAACTTGCTGCCATGGCAAGGCTCTGGGTAATGGTATTAAAAGCAGTTTAGGTTCAAGCCTATGTATATTTTCTGCTTTATGGAAAATGTTTCATTTTCTCATTTGTTTTGCTATGCAGTGATGTTGTTATAATATGTATACCAGAATCCAGTGTTGTGATGTTATATAACATATTTTGTCAGTTAGGAATTACTGAGGAAAAAACCAAAACTTGAAAGCTTCTTGTAGATGTTGTGTGGGCAAAACTTTGTGTCTTTAGTGGCTGATGTGAAATCTCTTAAACTGTTGGCTTTTGGTGAGGCTTCTTTGCTTTAGTTCTGAAAACCACTTAAACTGAACAAAAAATTCTCAAAAAAAAATAAAATTGGAAACAATTCAAGAGGTAATATCAAGATTACTTTAGCCCTGTGTTTTACAGGTTCTCATCTCTTAATATTTTCTTTGCTGTGCATAATGACTATGGTATGATGTTCATTTTACTGTCGAGTTAAGGTGACCAAATTACAATAATTACCTCTCGAGGGTTTCTTTACATTGTATTTGCGTGTAAGAGGCTGTATTCTCACAATATCTCTACTGAGTGAGAATTTTAACCTAAGTCTTTGTGTCTGTTTCTGGTAGAGCTGGGAGTAGGGATGCATTCAAAATGAATAGGTATTTTCTAATTTGGGACTTTTGATCTTTTTTACAGGGTGACCAAATTACAATAATTACCTCTCGAGGGTTTCTTTACATTGTATTTGCGTGTAAGAGGCTGTATTCTCACAATATCTCTACTGAGTGAGAATTTTAACCTAAGTCTTTGTGTCTGTTTCTGGTAGAGCTGGGAGTAGGGATGCATTCAAAATGAATAGGTATTTTCTAATTTGGGACTTTTGATCTTTTTTACAGTTCTGTGGAGGTGTTTATAT
>NW_008679502.1:11951-36709 GCF_000695815.1 Acanthisitta chloris | reverse complement strand
ATTCCTGTTCCAGGACTGGGTGAGGGACAGGGTCAAGGAATTCTTTGAGAATAACATTAAATCCTACCGAGACGATATTGACCTGCAGAACATCATTGATTCGCTACAGAGAATTGTAAGTTTGTATCCTGTCACTTCTTTCATGCATTCCAGAATACGTAGATTTTGTTGTAGAGCATAACCATGTGCCCATGTTCTGTAGTTAATAGTACTATGTTACAGATATGCTTTTTGTTTTTTCCTTCTCTAGTGAAAGTATCAGGGAGGCAAGATATTCTGAGATACCGTGCTGTTCTAACTGTGATTATGGAAACTCTCTCAAGTATCTGTCTGCCTTTGACCTTTTTCATTTGGTCCCCTGGTCTGATCAGTGTTACATCACATTAAGCTAAAAGTGAGCAACAAAAATCTTTCTCCTGAAAAAATTGTGCAGTGTAATCCACACTCCTAGGAGGCACTGCAGTCTTGTACAGGGATGTAACACAGGGCCTTTTATCTTCTGAGATGTACCTCATCTAGAAACAAAAGAGGATTTTTTATTTTTTTTTTAAAGTGGGAAATGTTAGTCTCTAGTGAAGCAGTTGCCAAGGAAGGTTGAAACAATTTTATGCTCCAGTGGTCCTAAAATCTTTAGTTACCAGAGGATAGTGATGTATACTAGGAGTAAGGCCTGTGCTATTAAGGGCATTGTGGCTTTCGTTCCATCAGCTGCTTTTGAATTATGCCCAGGGAACAACAAGTATGGGTGACATTTTTTATTTATTTATGTGTGGTTACAAGATATATATGGAGAGGGAGTACTTTGCAAAGAGGTGAAATGGTTGTCTCCTTTATGTATTTTTTTCCCCCTTATGAAACAATGTTGGTTTGTTTGTCTTCCATCTTCTAGAAGATCAATTAGAAAACTGTGCTCACAGCTGAGTCTAATAGCAAAACATGTTTTAGAGTGGATACCAGTTTGGTCAGCTGTATATTACCAGAAGTTTATCTATCCCATTCATTCACTCTTGTTTGTGTGCATTGATATGCAAGCATCCTCTGAGCTGCCTGGATGGATTTCAGTGGTGTTTGGCTTTAGCTTTGGGTCCTAAGGACACCTTTTTGTCTGGCAGGGCTGCTCCTGCCCATGACCAACACTATAATTGCCTTAGTGTTGTCTGCTCTGTCGATGCTCTTTCTGTTTATCTAGTTTCAGTATAGTCAGCCAGGCTGATATGCTAAGCTGATTTACAATTGAACTCCAGTTACTTTTCAATGAAAATGAAAGGCTGAGCTTACTAAAAAGAGTTCATTAACCAGACTAACAAGGCAATAAACCTGAAAAAGGAAAGACCAGAAAAATCTCTGATTTGGCCTATCATTGGTGCATACCTGAGAGTACTGAGCAAGTAGGAAAGTGTGCAGTGAGAACTAGCAAGTGTTTCTGTGGGGACTGAACAGCAAGGTGCAGCAGTGTGTTCAAATGCCTCACTGAAGCCCATCTTTCAAGGAGCCATGCTCCTTAGGCTGACTTGCTCTGTTCCTAGTGTGTGCCTTGGGAGAGAGCTTTTTGTAGACAGCTGCTTGTTCTGTGTAATTATATTACTTTCAGGCCTGCAAGTGACCTCGTAGTCTCTATCTTACTAGGGAAGATAAGCATGTTAGATGCTGAATGAACTCTCTGGAATGATATTTGTTTATCTGTTTCAGAACCATTGCTGTGGTGCCCAAGGTCCAGATGACTGGGACTTTAACATATACTTTGACTGCAACAGTGAAAGCAAAAGTCGTGAGAAGTGCGGAGTTCCTTTTTCCTGTTGTATACCTGATCCTGCTGTAAGTTGTTTCCTGGCTTTGTATTGCTCTGGTGTTGTAGAATTATGAAAGGAAGTGCTTCCTGAAAAAGGTGTGACAACTAGGGCTTTATAAGCTTTTCTAAATTACCAAAATTTACTCTTGATCAGACAAACGTTTTTCATGTTGCTCTTCCATCCTTTGAGTGTCCAAATGTGGCAAACTGCTATACAGCTGAAAATGTATTGTTTCCAGAAATTCAAGCTATTTTAGTATGGTTTGAGTCTGCAAGTAGTGGTGGCTGATATTTTATATTCCCAGTGCGTTGTTTCCTTGAATTCTTATCTTCTATTATCTACCTTGTAAGGACCTGAGAGCGCTGTCTAAGCAGTGTGTTTGCCCCAGTGAGAATTCGTCTTACACCATGCCTCTGCCAGACAAGTAGGAGTAACTCCATTTGCTGATGCTTTATCAGCAACCAATGAAGTGCTCATGCAGAGACTTGGTTTAAAGTGTTTGAGTCAATTCTTGGTTTTAGCAAGATTTAGGTGCTTATTGGCTAGATCTATTTACTGAACTTCGTGAATGTGACCCTTTGACTGAAAGCCAAAATATGGAGATAGGAACTAACATACAGTGCTTTCTAGTATTAGTGGGAATAGTTACAGCTCTAAGCCCATGCAGCAATTCTTGTGCAGAGCAGGGAGCCATTGGCAGGTTATATTTGACCACTGATAGGCTTCTGATTTTACTGGAAATCAGCCAAGCAAAGAATTTGTCAGGGAAATACTCCAAGTTCAGATTTCTTAGTAATTATTTTCTAGTTTAGTTTGGAGCAGTGCTGTAACTGCAGATTTTTCCTGTGGCTGGTGTTGTATTTAAGGAGACACAAGTATGTTTAAATCATTTTAATGTGAGATTCTACTGCTAATATTTCAGTATAACTCACTATGCATTTTGTAAAGTATGCTGTAATTGCATAATACATATGTTTTCATAAATCTCACCTAGAGGAAAAGTCTTAAAAGGAATGTCTTTGGGTCCTTGGAGATAAATACTGTCCTTGTGTTGTGTGTGGTTGTGATCTGGAAGGTGTTTGTGGTCTTCCTACTTGAGATCTACAACTGCAGTGTTTTGTCTTCAAGACCTTGTGTACCTTGGAGCTGGGTTATGTGTGAGACCTTGAACTGCCAACTGAGAGGGCTGAAGTAGCTTGAAAGCTGTTACTTGTTTTAACTTTTTGGGGTGAGATGAGTTATGTGAAATAGCCAACGTGAAACTGACCTTGGAAATGCAGATATCTGTGTGCTGGCAGTGCAGTTGCTATGGTTCACATTAAAATGTCCTTCCTAGTTGAAAGCCAAGTGATAGAAGCAGCTGAGATTTCTGGTGGAGGATGTTGTCTGGCTAACGTACGCCTTTGCTTTGTCATTACTTTTCTTGTGTTCTGCTAGTGTTTCGCGTTTTACTAAAAATGTTTCTTAAAATTGTTGGCTCTGACAGTCCTGATTTGTTTGTGAATATAGAAGACAGAAAAAATTGCTGTGAACAGAAGTGAGTAGAGTTCAATCTATTTATTTTAAATCTTTTTTGCTTTGCAGCAAAAAGTTGTGAATACTCAGTGTGGCTATGATATCAGAAAGAAGGTAAAGTGCTGTGGGATCTTGCTGTCTGTCATATTCTGTGCCTGCGTAGACAAAGCTATAAAAGTGGTGGGATTGCTGATAGAGATGTCAGCTTAAAATTCTGGGAAGTAATTGACTTTGCTGCATCATGCTACAGGTAGAGCGAGGTAGACATTTTACTTGGTTTAAAGTAAACTTGTACTGTGGGAGGGTAGAGAAAACAAGTGATGAAAGAGGTACAGGGAAAGGGGGAGGACTTGCACTTCAAATGTGCATTTCAGTTATCAGCTGTAGTAGTCTAACTCTGCTAATCTATTATCTGATCATTCTACAGTAGTCTAATAACAGAATTTAGAGGAATATACTAACATCAGTATCCAACATTCTCTGATTTATGTGCATTTTTGAAGTGTGGTTAAAAACATTCCTGCATAAGTGCCAGAACATTAGTTTAGCTATATCATGTGATGAACCTTATAATAAACTTGAGCAGAAAAATATTATTCTTCCTTTCTACATTCAGAGCAAGAGTCAATGGGATGATCAGATTTTTGTCAAAGGATGTATTCATGCCCTTGAAGCTTGGTTACCCCGAAATATCTACATTGTTGCAGGTGTCTTCATAGCTATATCACTGCTCCAGGTTAGTAGTTGTTATGATTCTTTGAAAAAAATTTCACATTTGCAGATCCAGACCCACTGATGGTAAAAGTAGTTATGGACAGAGGTAAAATAAATATTTTGACAATGTAGGCTGTTTTAGAGATGAGAAAAGTATGGCATGAAAAACAATTATAGGGATGGAGACCTAGCATGAAAATACCTGTTGCTTAAAGCAATGAAGGTCATTATAAAAATACAGTGATACAATTACAATATAGTGTGTGATGATTGTGATGTATATTGTAGTATTAATGTAGTCATATGTGAATATATGATTATTTTATAAGCTGTGATACAGTACTTGTACAATACAATACAGTGTAAGTGTGCCCTCCTCCTGCTGCCCCTGACACACACTGCACGGGGGAATACAGTCACCCTGGTCCTACCAGGGGGACCAGGTAAGGGTGGGAGTGTTGGAGCATGGAACACATTCACTGTCTTGTTCCAGGCTGACACTGAGCAGAAGTATAGCATGAGGCAGTTCACCACCTGACTCTGCTCCTGTTTGCCCATTTATACTTCATAAAGTGATGGGAACAAGTGCTTTTGGCACCAGTGAGACTTGCCTTCTGCCCACACTCAGGCTCAGTGCTTTTCCAGGTATCAGTTCATCATGTGCCAGTTCAGGGCAGTTGATTCACCTCTGTGTTAGAAACTGGGCTGATGCCCTCAGAATCCCTTTGCCTGGTGACCAGTGCAGCTCTTGGGGTAGGATATAATCCTTGTGACCAGTGCAGCTTCTGGAACAGGATTCAGATTGTATATTAGGAAAGATGTTTTCACTGTTAATGTGATCAGGCACTGGAATAGTTGCCCAAGGAGGTGGTGGAGTCACCATCCCTAGAAGTGTTTGAGAGGTGTCTGGATCTGGCGCTGGACATTATGGTTTAGGGATTACAGTGGAGTGGCATGTTAATGGTTGGAGTTGATGATCTTAGAGATCTCTTCTAACCTTGATGATTCTATGATTCTATAATAATCTTCCTTACGTTTCAATATGCCATGAGGGAGAGACATCTGCTGGGCATCTACTCAAGTAGATCTGATCTACAGCCTTCTATCACAATGTGAAATGACTAAGATAGAATTACTGTCCTCCATGCTAAGATTACCACTGAGCTGGCTGCAAGTGTCACGTAACATGCTGCTCAAAAAAGTTGAGAATATAAGAGCAGGGAAAATGTAATGATATTATTATTGCATAATGTGAGAGCAGGGAAACGGGAACAGGTTGCAACCATGATATTAGCAAAACCAGAGGAAGGAGTTGCTGTGACTCCTGTTACCTTGTCAGTGCTTGGTCCATCAAAGAAAAAGAACCAAAATTCTCAGTAAAGGGTGTTAATTACTTTTTTCAAGGTGGGTCCTGCTTTCATTGTGGCAGTTGTTTACACTTACCTTAATTTCTTTCTGTGCTGGTTTGGGCTGAAGTGGAGTTAACTTTCTTCACAGTGACTAGTATGGGGCTATGTTTAGGATTTGTGCAGAACCCAAGGTTGATAATACAGAGATGTTACTGTTACTGCTCAGAAGAGCTTACACAGAGCCAAGGTCTTTTCTGCTTTCTATATGGCAACGCGAGGATATTTTTTTTATATTTATTTTTTTTTACCACTCTCTAATGAGAGTGCTTCCATGGATTTGAGAAGTGCTGTCCTAAGAACACCACCTTTCATTAGGAGGATGTTCAAGATACGAAGTTTAATCTTTTGTCAGTATGTTGACTGATAATGATGTTCTTTATTCATGTCTTGAGTCTCTTTGAAACCACTTTCAGACATTTGTATTTTCAAATTGGGTCTTGTGCCTTAAGCTATTTCATGGTTAGGCATAACCTGACTGCCTCTAAAACAAATGTTTTGGCTTTTTCAAAGCTTTACCCCAGTTTCATGTTGTTTCTAAGATAATTTCAGGAAATGTCTGAAGTTTACAGATTTATCTTCAATTTGTAAAGGAAGATTTTACTGTGAACTTGCAAGAATGTTAAAATATCAAATTTAAATGTCTCAGAATAATCAGGACATTTCTTACTCCTGTCTGTGATAGTTTCATTTTAGTACAGGTGCATTCTGCATGTATTGAAAAAATTGATTTGAAAAACTGACAGGATTATCTATTCAAAGTTGTGGAATGAATGAAAATGTCTGATTTGTAACTTCAGCACTTGGTGAGCATGAGTGTTATGAGACTCAGACTTAGCTAAGTGGATTTCTTCTAGCTCTAACACATCTAGAAGCTTACTATTTAGAATAGTCCTGAAGTTCTATGTGAAATCATCTCATGAGCTTTATTCCCTGCAAGATTCTGTTGTCTTTATTCCTTGTTAGTAATAGCCACGCTTTAATGGATGGTCCTGGCTATGAAATGATATCTGAACCTGCAAGCAAACATCTTGCAGACTGATACATTACAAGTGTTTAATCTCACAAATTATGTTTTTTATCTTTTTAGATTTTTGGGATTTTCCTGGCCAGGACATTGATTTCTGATATTGAAGCTGTGAAGGCAAGTAATGCCTTCTGAATATAAAAGCAGACACATGCTGCAGAACAGTATGTTTTGTGATTCTCAGTTGGACTCCAAGGTGGAAGAAATGCATGGACCATGAAATACTTCTGGTGTTAAAAGCCTTATGTGGATTTTGCCATACTCATGCTTTTTTTGTAGGAAGCTGGTACAAAAAAATCTCCAAACATGCACTTGTCTACCTTTTTTCTAACAAGACAACTCAGTGCACCAGCATTGACCTCGGAGGAAGAAGTAGAATTTTCCAAGACATTGGCAGAACAGATTGTAAAGACTGTAGCAAAGGGACATGAAACTGTTGTAAACTTTTTCCTTGAAGGATTACTATGAAGTTTGTTTTGTCTTCACTCCTGTCATCAGTCTTAAAATGTAATCTTTTCAGAAGGCATGTGCTGATTTCTTCAGAAGCTTGAAATGATATTAATCTCTACAGTAGACTCATGGAGTCATTTCTTGGCAAGATATCCAACAACCATAATCATTGTGGTATTGGAAAATGGGGGGGGAAGCCACAAACTGTCTAGTTCTTTAATTGATTTTCAGTTTTGTCAGAACCCATGCTGTTTTGAAAATCCATGTGAGTTCTCAAGAGGAGGAAAATCTGACTAGCTCTGTAGCATTATATGTTAGAAATCTCCATTTCAGGCAAGAGGGGTGTGAAACCCTGATGCTGTTTCCTGTCTGAGAAAAATGTAAATGTTCTGTATTTATAGAAGAAAAAAACCTCTTTAAAAATGCTTGTCCTTTCATTGATCAGTAATATCTTTAAAAAGTTGTGTCTGCATAAACTTCAAACTGTACCTTGCTTCAGTAGGTAGCAAACATGCTATGCTAGCTGTTGGTGCTTTTTGCTATTGCCCCAGTTTCTCTTACAACAGCTGTATTGATCTTCACAAGTCCTGACTGCTGTTATTGGGACTGATGAAAGACTTCAAAATTCAGCATTAATCTTTACTGAAATATGTTTATAAATGAGAAAGCATGGATTTAGTGGAAGATTAGGTCTGTTGAATTTTTCAATTTTTTTTGTAAAACTATTCAATCGTGACTTCTGCTGGTTCATGGTTCAAGTGTGAATCAAAATACAGTGAACCACAATAATTTCTTCACAGTAATTTTCTAAGTGAAAGTGAACTACTCCTGATATCAAGGGCTTTATTTTAATCAAGAGAAAACTGAACTCTCTTCTTCCAGTCCTCCGTTGTTGAGGGCTTAGTAGATGGATCTGTAGTTCAGAAAGAGTTCCAATCTTCTTGAAGACTTTGACATAGTATCCTTAGCTTTAAGGTAAAAGTATGTGGCTGAAAAGTTGTTGGAAGTAGCTTTAGCTGTCAGTTTTACTGTGGGCCATATAACTAACATTGTTTACTGCTTCCAGTGACACCTGATTTTTCAGGGAGAACAGGTTTATTTACAGTGCCTAACATAGTGTAAATTTTAGAAAAGTATATATTTTTATAATGATATTTTACTATATCCAGTCTGCCTGAAGGATTTAATACTTGTATTTCTAAACTATATGGCCTTCTTAGGAAGCCAAACTTTTTAAGTATCTTTTGTGTCCTTTTTTTTTTTTTTTTTTTTTTCTATTATGCATGTATTAACAAACATTTCACTGGCATAAGCTGATCAACAGGAAGAATCTTTGTGTCTGTATTGGTTGTCCAGACATTCTTCTAGCTTGCAATCTGTGAAGCACTTCGGACAGTGCTGTACTTCTCATGTGTATTTCAGCTTTTATGGTTCTTTTTCTGGCCAGTGATTGAGACACAACAGGAAAAGGAAGCTTGTCAAAGGATGGCTGATTTCCTTACAGTAGTAGAGAACAGTCTGCTCTTAACTCATCTTAAAACCTGAAAGCAAAGTGGCTAGAAGTATACTGTTTTGCTTTTTAAAAACTTTGATATACGAGAAGACAATAGCAGTAGATCAGTGAGGGGAAAGCAAGAGGCATTTCTTCTATAAAGCCTTAAATTTATGGTCTGTGTTACTGATTTGTTGAATCTAATCCATTAAGAACAGCCAAAAATGTGCTGACTGTACTGCTACTTTGCAAGCGGAGAAGCAGTGTCCAGCAACCTTTGCTTTAAATTCTGGTGCTTGAAACTTTACAACACTTCATCAACCCACTTACTCTGTTAAGGTTATGTGTAATAATCTGATGTATGTAAAGTTGGAGAAGGATGCTTCCTATTTGTAACTTTGTATTCATAAAGCATTGCATTAAAAACTGCAGGTAGGGAGTATATTTCCCTTTGCCAGTTTTTGACACAGAAATCTCCCAGTGCTGGGAAGGAATTTGAGCAGTTTGGTGAAAAGCATCCCAGTGTCAAAGATGTCTGTGGAGTTCATGCACTGAAATTAGCTGCTGACAAGAGGCAGCATTGTAGATTAGGATTCCAAGGGTCTGAAAATCTTGCCAAGTCACCTGAAGACAAATGGATTAAGTTCTGTTTTGCATACAAACAGTACTTCAAAAAGAAATCAAGTATTCAAGTGTTGTCTTTTCACAGTTTGTTCTTAATGGCTTTAGCCATATTAACACCAGCTTTTATTGGTGTTTCAGTTATTTCGAACTGAATTCAAAAGAGAAGTTCAACCTATTTGAGGATCTTAAAATTCATGGAGTTATTTTTAAAATGATTTTCCACTGTGGATAAAATTTTCTGAGCTTATTGAGTATCATTTTTAAAATACTGGTGTTTTAGACTGTTTTACCCCTAGACATTTCGAAGTGTACCCCCATTGATGGTACACATGGATAGTGTAATTTAAGACTTGGAATGAGAATACTTTCTGCTTAGTTGGATTTAACACCTTCTCTGTGGACCTGCAGTGACTTCTTGGCTAAAGATTTAAGTTATGGTTTAAAAAAAGTCTTGTCAGCAAAAGCAGATGGGTGTGAGCCTGCTTCTAAAGCCTCAAAGGAGAAGCAATTCAATGATCTCAGAGGTTTGATAAATTATTGATGTTGATATTTCAGTGCTTGCATTTGGAACAGCCTCACAAACACTACAATGGAAACAAGGTTTTTAATGAAGATGTCAGATATGAGATCAGACTTGAATAACCAGACTGAGAAGGAAACTTCAATGTGCTCACTTTTATTTCTCAGAAATGAACACAATTTACTTCCGTTGAGCAATGTATTTATTTGTCAGTATGTCTCACAGTGCAACTGCCTCTTTGTTTCTATTACTATAACTGTATTTGGACACAGTTTCCCTGTATGTGAAGAAGAGGATGAATATGAGCACTGGAAAAAGTGCATTGACCAAAGGACCTTCGATCGCCTCCTGAAAATCTGAATGTTTCTTCACAAAGAGGTCTTTAGTTCTGCTGACCTCATACAGTGCCATGTGGATAGATTTGTACTTCCAGTCCATTGAGGTTGATGTGGTGATTGACTTATGCATAGAATTGCCTTGTTTTTTGTTTCCTCATTCCAGCCTTCCCTCTTCCTTCCCCTTACTGCCTGTGAGTTGTCATGCAGCTCGAACGTTGTTCAGGCAGTGGAAGGGGAGGTTCTGTCTCCTGAGATGGCTTTTCTGAGTGGCTTTCAGTATATTTTTTTCTCAAGCCTTAAGTTTGATTAAATAAAATATAATGTTTTTTAATCCTGGAGTTTGATGTTGAAGTTTTTTTGCTTCCGGTCACTAGTATTTCACTCTCTAAGGTTTAGACTGATTACCAAGACTGCAATTTGTGGATAACTATAGAAAAGGTAAAGATCCACTGGTGTTGGTTTGTTCATTTTGCTGAAACTAATTCTTAATATATTTTTCTTTCAGTCTGGGCTGTTGAGTTATACTGATGCTTTTCTCTCCATTGTTAATGGGAAGCCATGAACAAGTGAAGAGCTGCAGAACGCTGTAGAGAAACTGTTAAGTCTATGAACATCCAAAAATTTAAAGCTGCTGGGTTTTCTCCTACTATGTGGTCAAAACCTGACTTGTGTGGGTTGGTTTTATGAAATTCCCTTTCTCAAGAGTACTCCTGAGGGTGATGTTTGTGATGAGTGTAGTGGGTTAGGTAGTGTTACTAAGTTTTGCAAGTGGGAAAGCTTTTGCAGGAACAAAGTTGTGATGTTTGTTTGCAGACATAAGTCAGTGTACTCAAATTGTTTGAGACAGCCTTGTTGACTTCTAAATATACCCTGCTTTGTAACAGTTTTCTGAAGATCAGTACTTGTTTATTTTTTTCTCAATAACTTCTCTGCTGCTATAAAAAAAGGACATTGTTCTCTAGCTTTTCATTCCCTACCACTACAGGGTTTTTAATTTTATCTCTTAGGTCTTGACAATGTGACTCTGCAACATACTTTCAACTACTTCAAAATGTTCCCATAAGAACAAGTTGTGGAATAGAATCTGTTTCCTTTTTATCTGGTGACCTTCTGAAAGGTTACCATAGAAATGTTCAGAGACACATGTTTTACTACAGTTTTTCACTATCTAGAGTTAAACACAGATTCTCTTAGTGGCTGCCTCCAAACCTTCAGCCATGCCCACTTCTAATTTCTAACAAGCTTTCATTTTGTGTCTTATCCAAGCACTGTATGTTCATTGACTGCAGTTTCTTGTAAACTTCTGCTGAGTCTCATTCCAGGTTCCAATAGCTGCAACTCTGAAATTAGGACAAGGTGGTAACCTCAGGTATTTAGGAGTATAGCTTGTGACACTTGCAGGTAAAATTTTAGAGATGAGTTTTAAAATTGGAAATTGAAGGGGAAGATGATTTTAACACGCTCACTTAAAATCTGGGCTCACAGCATGATTCACAAGGTACAGAGGGTTGAATTGGTGCCAGTTAGCCCTTTGCATCATTTAAGCTACAGCTCTAATATAACCTGTGTTTTGGGTTACATGATATAAGCTGGAGATTTTTTTGATAATTGTTTTAAAGTCCTATTGATACGAGAAAAATTGCAAGTGTGTATTCTAATTTGAAAAAAACAAGCATCTTAAAATTATATAGCAGAAGTGGCAATTGCCTGATACTTCTTACGTGATGTTTTCTGAGACCATTTGCTTGCCAGGCCTTGTTCCTACTGCTATGTGTTAGCAGCTTGGTGAAGAGCAGCAGCAATAAGCAAATGAGGTTGGTTTTT
The DNA here is from genome assembly GCF_000695815.1 of Acanthisitta chloris. Lineage (NCBI taxonomy): Eukaryota > Metazoa > Chordata > Aves > Passeriformes > Acanthisittidae > Acanthisitta > Acanthisitta chloris. Next base: position 25,009 of record NW_008679502.1, on the reverse strand, counting down.
TCGGTTTGGGTTGGGGTTTTTTTGGTTTTCTTTTTTTTTTGGGGGGGTGTGTGTGTGTTTTTTTGTATGTACAGCTTTGAAAGCTGGATCTGTACCTGGGCTTTAGTACTTTTGGTCATGTAGCAGCATGACAAATGCAATGTAGGGTTGCCAAGCTGGTGTTCTGTGTTTGCCTCAGCAGCAGTGCTGGGTTGCCATGTGGAACAAGGGAGGGCTACTCGAGTGTCTCTCCTCTCAAAATCCGTAATGTTGTGACAGCTTCCTTGACCACATTTGCATTGCTGTGACAGCAGAGTTGTTCGAGCGTTTCTTTAATCTTGTCCTCTTCTATTTCTTGTCTCAGATTACCTGAATGGGAGATGAAATGCTGACTTTTAGTGATATGCCATGGCATAGTGGCTCCCAACAATTGTTGAAAGATAAAAGTTAGAAGTACTTGCGGTTTAGAATGTGCTGCTTTAATTCAAATAAAATTTGTTTTCAATAGATACCCTTTCAGCCACTGAAAGTATTGAATGGGTTAAGATCGTTTTTCTCCTGTTTGACTTCAAAGAATTGATTGACAGAAGAAAAGCACTTTGAAATTTTAATACAGGACAATTTCCTGCATTTTTTTTCCTGTATGCTTTTTGTTAGCATTTCATCTTGCTAAGACTCAACTCTTAGTGTTTCAGTTAGTCTATAAAATGCTGGGTATATACAGCTCTGGAAAAAAGTCTTATAGATCACACTGTTATGTCAGTACTCCATAGTAGCACTGAAGGATGCAAGTGCTTTATCCCTATTCCAATATCTGTGTGTCTATAGGGAAAAAAATAGAATACACTGCAAAATCCAGCTTGTCTGTCAATATAGGGTGGCTTCAGGATTTGAAAGGCAGCTCACCTTGTGGTTAGTCCTTGCCTGAGCACAATCATTATTTTCAATTTACATGATATTTACATTAAAATGTTAGAAACTGCCACAAGATCTTTGGACTCCTGGTTTGAAGGTGGTAGTTTTTATGTAGTGCCATATACCCAGGATAGTCTGATTTTGCTCAAAGCATTACAAGTCTTCCTTAACCACAGAGTGAAACTGAAATCATGTACTTCATGTGCTTTACTTGAAGTTACTGTGCAAAGGTTACAGCATTGCTAAAACTGCTGTTTCATCTCAGCTTCTGGTTTGCTTAAAGCGTAGGCAGAGCAAACGTCTGTCTGCCTGTGGAAGATGATGGAGACTATTTCTTTGGACACAAAGATGCTGTGGTGCACACAGGACCAGGACACTGCCAGGCATTTGTGCATGGTGAAGTTAGACAGAGATGTCTTTATTCCAAGGCTCTAATTTTTCTATTTTCAGGACTTTTTTTTGCCATTGGAATACAGCCTGCTTTTATTTTTTAATAATTTTTTTTTTTACCCAGCTCATGGTTTAATCAACTTTTCATAATGGAAGAAGCTACTTGGCTAGGATTTTTGGTGATCAGTAAAGAATGAACCTCTTCAATATCCTTTACTCATTCACTGGAGCACTGCAAGCAGCACATTGTGGTAACAGAAAGCACTTGTCTTCATCACAAATATCCATTCTTTGATCACAGACAATTTAAAATAAAGTTACCTGAATTAATAAGGCTGCACAAAAGACCCATTGAATTGTATTTCACCTCAGGACTTGTATTATCATTTTGTAGAAGTTTGTGTAAGCTTTGAACTAGTTGTGATTCCTTAAAAGATTCTTCAAGAATTTCTGAAAAATAAGTAAACAAATATCTGAGCTGTTGTCTGAAAAGAAACTAGAAAGTGAACATGCTTGTTTTTTAAAAACTCAATTCCTGGCTGACTTGATTTCAAATTGGCTGTACAGTGATGTCTTGGGCATCTGTCTGCTGTAGTGGAGAATCTATCTTATTTTCTGTACAGTATTTATTTGCTGACCTCATTCCTGAAGGCAGAACCAGTATACTGTAGACTGTATAAAACAACCTCAGAACAGAATCATTGCTAGAAATGTTGATTCACGTTAGTTGCCCAATTGAGTTTGAGAATCTCAGTGGTGGACAAGCAGTAAATTGTGCTCTTTACAGTCTTACTTATTGGTATAGGAAATTCCAAATGGCAAGTTGACTTTTTCTTTTCATTTACCTTTTGTGATGTATTTAGATTTCTGTAGTGTCTGTCTTTACTATAATAAATTGAGACACATTTTCAAGTCATACAGGAAAATCTGGAAAAAATTTGTGTGTAACTTTGAAAATTAACTCAGGAAAAGTAGTTAGAACCTTTACAATTTTGTCACTTCATTTGTAGCGTCTACAATGCCTTTTTTATGTTTCTGTTTTATTATCTCTTCAAGTCTGTCTTCTGAAGACCATTTCCTCAATTTATTGTCATTGTTAACCATTCAGGTCTAATATTTGTCCTTCATTTAGACTTTCTTGTCTTTTTTATTCATCACCTTTACTTGCCCTCAGTTTTCATTTTTTTGGTGTAGGTTTCTAGCATCATACCATGCTACTCAACAGACTGTGCCTGTCCACATAGCCTGATAATTTGACTCTATCCTAAACAAAAAAAATCTTCAGTCACTTCCCAAAGCTTATTGCTTTTGTCATCTGGATGGCTGGCAAGCTTTATTTCATGCTGAAGAGCTAAATCTAGACAAGAAACATACTTTTTCATACACGTTACGTAGAATTAACAGCATAACCATAATTGAGGCTCTTGCATGGATAAATGCTTTAGGAGAAAAATACCTAAATCGATTGCAGATGCAATTGCCAAGGCATTCAGAGCCTCATTCTGCATGGCAGCGTGTTCACTTTTTGTCATGGAAACCAGATGCTTCACTCCTTGTGCCTCCTGGATGGCTTTGACCACTTCCTGTTAAAGCAAAGGTAAACCAGATGGAAATCTGACTTATGAATAAAGTAGAATGAAAAGCAAAATGAGATTGTGCTCTTCAGTTTCTGAATAGATGAAAATTGTTTGCCTGCTGCAGTGCAAACTGACAATATTTGAAGGCTAGAGATAACATTGGTTTTGGCACTGATCATACATGTCTGCTTAGGGCTGGTCTAATTTACGTGGAATGTCAATACTTAGAATTAAGTATGAATGTGTATCTGCAAGATAATTATGTATTTTGTCTTGAGGCTTAGTTTGTCCTTATTCCACTTTTTCATCAAACTAGGAAGAATTAGTTTTACTTTATCAAAGCCTGAGCCAATAGTTCCTTTTTAACCACTGCCTCAGAGAAGTGTGGTTGGGCAGCCTGTGTGTACTTGCATGATTTATGAGAAACTGAAGCCTGTTCTAAAGTGCCAGCAGATACTCAGCATGCCACATTCATCAATCACTAGGTGGATGGAGCTCTTTGGAGCTTCTGGAGGACTGACATTTAGGACAGGTCTGGGTCATCTTTGCCATTTTTGTTTGAAATTTGAAACGTATTTATAGCAGTAGAAAAGCTTTACCTAGTTACCATTTGTCAAGCCTTACTCAAGCAGGGTTAAAGCTGACAAATGACAGTAAGTAACCATGTTGCTTGTTTCTTTGAGGTATCTGTGGCTATGGAGTGCACAGGTTTCCAGCTCACCTCCCCTTTACTGGCAGCAAGGCAGACCAGAGGGGTTTTTATTGTGAGCTTTCATGTTTTTAATTGTAAAGCTCTTTGTGCTGTTTAACACTTAATTCTTAGCTATAACAACAAGCTTTAGACAGATTTGAGAAGGGTATAGTAGAAAGGTGTCAGAACAATAGTTCTCCTACTTGGGATCTGTTGTGATGCAAGATTGATGCTAGCAGCCGATGTGCTTCTCCCTGGATTCCAGCGTGGTCATTCGCATTGCACCACTGCACGAGTCTGTGGAGCAGCATGGGGTCTTGGCCCAATATTTCAGCTGCATCTGCTGAAAAGAAAAGCATCATCAAAAGGCATTCAGAATCAGACTTCTCAGTCTTTCTGTCACAGAAATGTGAATGCAGAAGTAACTAGGGCTGCAGGTGTAGGTTCAACATCCTTTAAGAGCTCTTATTAAAGCACTGGGCTTTCAAAGGATCCTGGAAAATCTATACCAAAGGAATCTTGGAGGTGAATTTATTAAAGCACTGGGCTTTCAAAGGATGCTGGAAATCTGTACCAAAGGAATCTTGGAGGTGAAGAACAAAATAAGCTGTTCCAGTAGACCTATCCCTTTAAAGAGGCTGCTGAAGCAGGGCTTAAAATGAGCAGCTATGTATCTTTGAAAGCAAATATTCTGTTCCTATACTGAAATATCTATTTATGAGGACTGTCTCTTTGCCATTTGGATTCTTGCACTAACACTTTGAACCCTGCACAAATGTAATCATGGGCTCTTCAGAGCCTGTTCTTGCTCTTGTGATAATTACTGTTGATAACGCAGGAAGCCAAATTTTATTACTGAATTGCAGCATGGTGGTAATTGGATGACCTGAATCTTAAGAATATGTGTTGAACTGTGCATAAGGCATCATCATAACTCTCCCCTTAGTGTAGAAGAGCTTTTTAATTTGCAATCCCCTCTGTTTCAAGAGCCCTACCTCAAGACTTGCTAAAGTATTAGCCTGTGTAGTTGACATTTGAAGAAATCTCCCTAGGTAACTTTTCCTAAGAAGTGGAACTCTGATGTGCTGGGGTTTAAAGCTTGTTGCCAGTAAGGGAGTCTACTCTCAAAGGTCTTAGGAGTTCAGCAGCAAAAGGAATTTTACTCATTCTCTCTCAATATTGTATTTGTCTGGCACATGCTTCCATGTGAGTCTTACTGCAGTTTTACAGTGCATCCTTAAAGTGCTGTGGATCAAAAGTGACTAAATGGTGGAAAGTTATTTCCTAAGCAAAGGAAAAATGCAGATATAAGGGTGTTGAAGGCTGTGAACTATTCTATTTTAACCAAATTTATTAAGTAGGGGTTCAACCCTGAGAACATTATGGTAAATACTGTTTTAATACTGTTTTAATAATTTCAGTTAGTTGTTTCTGTTCAATACTTATGACTTTGAAATTCTATATCATGGTTCAGCTGGAGTTCTATTCTAAGTGAAGGGTACTAGGAGAAAGAAAAACTAATAATGTGCATAACTTAAGCTGCCTTTTTGTAGGAATTGAATGTTCACTCATTTCTCTTTAGGCACAAAAGAACTGTTTTGTAAACTGCCAAACTGCTGTTTCTCTGTGTTCCAGTTGATCAGGAACTGAGGATATGAACATGCAGCACTTTCAGCTGGGCACCAGATGTACCAGCTGAGAGGCAAGAGTAGTCACAGGGCAGGCACTCACTTTTGGTGTAGAATTATTCTATTTGCAAAAATACATTGATGATAAGATATAATTCAAGCTCAGGAGTCTCATGTAGTTATCTGTAATTAAAGGTTTTTCTTTTTGTCTTCATTTTGATTGAGTCCTGTCCCATGCCAGCCTCACACACCTTGATGCTAGAGACCAGAGCAGGTGAGCATGAAATGTGCATTGTATACTGTGAACAAAAGATGTGGTAAAGCTCTTAATGAGCAGGTGAGCATGAAATGTGCATTGTGTACTGTGAGCAAAAGATGTGGTAAAGCTCTTAACTGGAAGTGTACATTCCGTAAGAAGGTCCATAAATGGTCTGTGAGCCTTTTCCAATCTTCTTCTGGCTTTCTAGCCTTAAAAAAGTTTCAGGCCTGAAAGAAGGTAGTAAGGGAGATTCCTGGTCCTTTGGATGTGAATTCAGAAGGGGAAAAATTGGAAAAGTTTGTATTGTTTTAAGATAGTGGGAAGTTTAGCTGATGCAAAGACTTGAGGAATAACCAACATTAACATCCGTAACAGAAGGGATAGGTTTGGCTGTAAGAACATCACCCTGCTCCTATTTCTTTACCTGTCCCTTTCTCTGCGTGTTGCACTTGTTTTGGGATATTCTAGAAAGGATCAAATAGAGTGTGCACCAGAAGGTCAGTGTCAATAAACCACGTGATTACTCTGGATATCTTGCAGAAGCTGTAAGTCAACCTATATTCTCTCTGTTTTAGGGAGGGAGATGGGGAAGTGTGGGCAGTCCCTTTTTTTATTTTCTAGTGCACTAAGGAACAATCCTCAGATCAAAGTCCCACTAGGAATCTGGGAGCTTTCAGCCTAGCTGACATAGTTTGTTTTGAGGTAAGAGTTACTTGTTATCTCATGTAACACAACATTTTTGTTTCTAGGTCAGATGTTACTTGTTAGTCTGAGGAGACCATGATAAACCAGTTTAGTACAGAAAGATGAAAAAGGCAAGAGCGTGGAGAATGAAACCAGTCTTAAGTGGTTTGTTCAAAGGCAGATTCTTGACCCAGTTTGATAGGGACTTGCTGATGTCTACCAGCAATAGAGCTCTTTAAGATAAAACCCAATTAGTCATTAACAGGAAGACCTTTTAACACGCAAAACACTGAATTTGAATAAATTGTGTGTATGATTGAACTTTCAGCACAGCTGAAAGTCCTTTGGCTATTGAAGTGCACAAATTATTCTGCTCCTCTGAAGCAAAACAGTGGGAGAACTAGGACTTAACATCTCTTCAGAGTAATGAAGCTGACAGATCTGCCTGCAGTTTTCTGTGGTTAGGAAGAAACCTACCTCTTCTAGTCTGCAGGCCTCAGCATGCCCTCTGATAGTCAGCATAATGAATTTATACTAGATAAGGCAATTAACTAATTTAGTGTGGACTTCTTAATGGATGTGTATTCATAAGAGTTTCAGGCTGAGTTAATTAAGGGTAATGTTAGCTCATGGGTAAACAGAATAGAAAGTAATTAAAGGTGGGGGAATTGTGTGCTCATAGACAGGAATGGCCAAACGTTGAATCATCTCCTGCATCTTTTTTCTACTTTACCCTTTGATAACTGCATTGTTTCAGATTCAAAGTTGTACCTCATGTCAAATTCCAGCTTTGTACTGGGGCTTGTAAATAGAATTAAAAAAAAGATAATTTAGTGTTTGATAATTTAGATCTGTGTTATTATGGTGTCTCAGTTAAGAAAAGCTAAATGCTGCCCCTTTCAGCAGATATAACTTTGGAGAAATTGCTTCGTGATGACTTCTTCAGAGCCTGAGAGGAAGAAGTTGCTAAGTTTCTATATGTCTTGCAATGTCCATTTCCTGCCATAGTTGAAGTATAAGTGAAAGCAGCTTTCAAGTTGACTGGAATCAGTGCAAATTAATATGAGGGCTAGATCTAAATTTTGTATCTTGCATATTAATATGATAAAGGATGCAAGTAGCTGTCATATCAAAGTGGTGTCTGCAGTGGTACAGTTGATTGCAGCATGGAATGTAGGAAGGTAAGGGTTTTTCTCCTATACCATATAACTCATAAATTGATGTCTAATTGTTCTGTATCAGTTGTCAGTTCCCATCACAAAATGGTCATAACTCTTCTGATTTTGACCTAGCTCTTATTATTCCTGCATATCAAGGGATCTGTACTGGTCAGCATTCTAGAGCAGCTGCTCTAGTAATGTGAAAGACAATACCAAATCCTACAACACTTATTTTTGTGTTATACTCTAGTAAGAAGCTAAGTAAGCCTATGGATAAATTAAGGTGTTGTAGTAGATCTTAATGTAATCCTGACATTGTGCATATTTCTCCAAATGCAATGATGTGCACAGAATGAGTTTTGTTGCCTTTGCATGCCCACCTCTCTCTAAAACTGATTGAAGTGCAAGCAGATAATCCAATATTTCAACATGCAAAGTAAATTCAACATTTGAGCCACATCAGCAAGATAAACCTGGTAACATATATATCAAAAGACTGTATGAGTAGTAGAAACTTCTTTCCACCCCAGCTTTCTTTAGTCCTCTTCTATTCTCCAGTTCTTTATTGATTTGGTGTCCTGTGATTTGGCACTGTAAAGCCTTAGCTTGAGTCTTTTCCATCATACTCATGCCTTGCTGGTATATTTCTGGTGGAAGATACCTTCCTTTTAGGCCTTTGCCAGTTCTCACTGACTACTGGAGATTCTTCAATTTGGTTTGTTTCTCCTCTACCTCTGAGGCTGACTGGGTCTGTCTGGAAAGCTAGCAGCCTCTGACAGTCATCTCTGTTGGAACATCACCAGATTGAGTGGAACTAGGTTAGCAGGACGCATAGCCTGTAGTCTTCGCATCTGTTGTCTTGCAGGGCTGGGGGGGGAGGAGAGTGTAATGGTTCATCTCAGTAAACATTAACAATTCCCTACCTTGACCATCTGCTAACATCCGTAATGTTCCAAGAAGTTTGACGTGCACAGGAGGACTCTCTGACCTTAGAAGTGTCTCAATCCGTTCTGTGACACCTTCCTCCAGCATTTGAACCTTGCTAACAACTAGAAAATGGAAAAGAGATGTTGATGCAAAGCTCAGTAACTACACAAGCATCTGAAAATGTACCTATGACATAACTGTTATGAATCTTATGCTATTATGCTTCTAGTAAAAGGTCCAACTTGTTAGAGAAGTGAAGTCAGGACTGCCTGACTCCTACTAGACTTCTCCTCTGAGCAAAAAGCTTTCTAGGGTATTTTGGTTACTTTTGATCTCAGCCCTGCCCAGAAAGAAAGTACATAAAAGCAGATAAACACAGCATTGTTGTTTCTCTGCTTTTTCTTGTTATAATAGATTATCCATCCCTTCAAATGAGAAAGCCTTTTCGGTGCTTGCTCATCGGTCTGAACTGGGTGACAGAAGTGATTTACACAGCCATATTTCTAGAGAATGGATTTTCTTTTTGTATTTGAGCTCACTAATCCTCTGTTGTTCATGACTTTCTTTCTGTGCTTTCCTATCCCTATTTTTGTGTCTGCTCCAGTGGTTAGTGCAGTAATCCCTGGTGATAATCAGAAGCTTGTCTGGAAGGAGTCCTAATACTGCTTAACTGTGTTACCAAAAGCTGCTTTCACCAGAGCAATTTTCTTCCCATCTTCTGCATGCATTTTTGGGAGGGTGATGAGGAAGACAGGACAATGAAATTAGGGAATTGACTGTTACATCCCTTCATTCTTTTATTGGATAAGCTGAGAGGCAGACCTTATTAAGTAACTTTTTTTTCCATACAGCAGACTATATTGTTGAAAGTGATAAGAGTGTGTGTGTTTCTAGAAGTGATGTATTACTAAGAGGGAATGTCTTACAGACATTACAGATAAAAATACATGGGTTTTATGAATTGATGAGGAAAAGTATGGTGTAGGGATGACATTTTAAGTGCTGTGCATTCCCCACACACTTAGAAAGATCTAAAGTGGTTTGTCATAGACTTGAACAGAACAGATAACCAAAATAGACTCTGTATTGATACACTGATATTTTATAATTCAGAGTTGAGCTTTTTAAATCAGATCTTCAAAGAACATTAAGATTTACTGGTTCTGTATGTAGCAGGCAGTGATAACAGCAGTAAAGTTGTAGGTTGCAACTACATTTTTCTGAAGTTTTAGATACCATAATCTTTGCAAGATCAGCTGTGTTCATTGCTTGGTTATGGAACTCCCGAGGAATTCCTGGGCTTGGCACCACAAAAAAGTCAGCCTTTGGTGTTTGTTGAGGAATGGGTTCTATTGTGAGCTAGAATGTGCTAATCTCTGTTTATTGTAGAGGGAAACTACATCAAAATTTCTCTCCTTCAAATGAGATGAATTGGTGTCTTTGCTGCTTGTAATAGTTAAATTCTATTCTACATATGGCAGGAATGAAGTCAGTGAGAACTAAGCATGGAACACCCCTAGGCTTGGAAAAAAATTCCCCTTTTTCATTTTAATAATGACAGTCACAAATTGCCTACTAAATCACTCTTCTAATTTCTGCTGGATTGCTCTGTGATTATCATCTCATAGCTCTGTATTAGACTGTGACTGCTGTAAGGTTGCTGATGTTAATCTTCACAGTACTGCATACTTTTTTAACACCAAAAAGCAGCCTGCACAGGCCTCTACCTGCTGGTGTGAATGCTGGTAGAACATCTCTTCACAGAGAAAGAAATACACATAGAATCAGTGAGGGGCTTAAGGTGTAAAATATGTTTATTAAAATCTTGAATAGAGGGACATGGCTGGCTAGTGTGATAATAGTATAAGCCAAAGCAAATAAATTATTTCAGAATATAGTAAAATTAAGTTGAAGGAAATAAATGGAGTTTTGAAGTGAGCTGTCTGTAAGAAAAAAATAAAAATGTAGTGCTGGATGCAAAGCAGCCCCTAATACATTCTGGAGCTCTTATGTGTTTGAAGTAATGATTATGTATAAAAATGTTAAACCAAGCATGCTGGCCAGCTTACATAATAAAATAGGCAAACAACTTCAAGTTCCTTTATTTTCAGAAAATAGCACTGGTGCTATGCTCTGGGGTACTGTATAGCAATGTGAGGACTGCACTGTGGGTGCTGTACTGTTAAGTCTGTAGCAAAACATTTTTGGCCTGAAGGGCACTTTCACATGGAAACAGTAGATTTCAGATGTGAAGCAGCATAATTTTCTGATACATATTAAAAGACCACAGGAATGGAATCACAAAATAGTTTGGGTTGGAAAAGACCTTCAAAGATCATCTACTCCGAACCCTGTGCAACCTGCAGGGACATCTTCAACTAAATCAGATTGCTCAGAGCCCCATCCAGCCTGACCCTGAATGTTTTCAGGGATGGGGCATCTACTGCCTCTCTGGCAAGCTGTTCCAGTGTTTTGCCACCCTCATTGTAAAACATTTCTTCCTTATCTAGTCGAAATTTGCCCTCTTTTAGTTCAAAACCATTACCCATTGTCCTATGGCAACATGGCCTATTCAGAGGTCTGTCCCCCATCTCTCTTACACATCTCCCTTAAGTATTTTATTTTTTTTGTGTTAAAAGGCTGAATTTATAATGAATATTGGCTTTATAGAAGAAGAGCAGATTTATGAAATCCCTACCAGCTATGATGTGAGCTCTATCCCATACTATGTATTTTAGCTATAAACACTGCTCTGTATTTTTGTCTTGAGCTGCTATATGCTGTTCATATGAAACCATTTCAGCAGCTGGCAATGAGATCACACTTTATTATATTTAGACTCTTTATATGGATGAGGAAGTCCTGATGAATTATTCAAATATATGTTTCTGCAAAGAGGGGGCAAGTTCAGTTGCCCTTCAAAATACAAGGGACTGGAATTGGTGACTTGGACAGAGCTGCACAGATCTCCATTAAATGACCCATCTTTATAAAGAATCACAGTAAGTCAATTGTCTTTAAATACTGTACCTGGTATAGCAAGGTTTTGGAGTGCACTGAGTGCAGCATGTTGAACAGAGGTGTCCCCACTCTGTACGTGTTTCTCCAAAAGATCCAGAAGCTGATGTACGACTCCCAGTTGTACCATGCGTAAACAGTTGCCATCTGAAGAAAGAGGGAAAACCAAGTAGATGAGCAAGATAAGAAACACAATAATGGAAATTAATAATGCAAATTGTGGGCTCAAGGTGTCTGTGGTTTGGCTACTTATTTGTCTTGATCAGATTAAGACTGTAGCTTTTGTAGTAGTTTTTTCCAACTGTCAGCTCTAGTGATAAGTGAGCATCAGGTACCTGTGAACTGATGCTGAGACACCCTCCCATGAAGCTTAGCTGGAGAGAGCTTTCTGAGGATAGTCACTGTCAAATTCAGAACTGTAGGTTCTCCAGCCTTTTTTTTTTTTTTTTCCTCTCAGTCCTGCTGTATTTTCCATTATATATGTGGTGAAATACTGGTGGCATTTTTCATTTCTTCCCAGGATAGCTTTAATACTCCAGTTTTGATATTCTGCTGGTTTAAGAGACTATTGTGATGCCAGGGATTTTATCCAGCAATGCCAAATCTGATTACTAGTTCTGTTACTCCTTGTATCCTATGTAATAATTTGTCATTAGCTACTCATCAACAGAATCAGACCTAGGTTTTTCTTACCTGCTTTGAGAGACCTGTTTTCTGAAATGAGAAGTCTAATTGTGTTGCATTTGTGTGAAGCTAGGGAAATAATGAGTTGACCTAGAGAGTTCTGATTTACTTAATCCTGGTGAAAAGAGCAGATTTGTACATTGCAAAAACTGGTTTGGATGTTACTTCCAACTGAATGCAGTAGACATTCCTCTGTGTTGTCTTTTGAACAAGTGCCTACTATTCCTTTAATCCCTGATTGTTTCAGTTAGTAGCATACTTTTCCCCCTGTATTGCTACATGTGTTATATAAGAATTTGTCAAATGCTTATAAAATATAAGTGGATATTTTCATGAGAGAATTGTCAGTCTGTGAAATAGCTGGAATTCTACTCATTCAAAAATCTTTTTATACCATTTTATGCATGCATTCTCAAAACCTGATGGTCTTGCTTGTGATTTTTCAAGTGTTTGCTTGCCTGCTCCTAATCTCTGGAGATCAGAGTATATGAGGAATATTGCCCAGTCCTCTTTAGGAACAGGTTCTGTAGGAATAGGTCATTTCTTTTGGTCTGATAAGATTCTACGGGCAAAATATTTTGATCTTCACGTAGACTAACCTTAAATGAACTTAATTTCTCTCTTCCCCCCACCTTTCAAACCAAAGAATGGCAGAGCACTGTATTTTTTCTTGTGTAGTAAAGTGTGAATAGGGAGAGCCCATTAGTGGTTGCCTTGCTTTGATTGTCACAGGGCTCCAAATTGCTGCTTTCTCCTATGGATATTTTTGCTCAGATAGCAGCAGAACCTTCAATTTAATGGCTCATAGTTAAAGTCTGATAGGAACAGTGACTTTCATAGCTGCAAAAGCTGTCTGTCATCTTTTCACTGCCTAGAAGTCATTTGTTGCCAAGATCAGATTTCCATAGGATTTTTTTTCTTCTCTTAGATGAAAGGCTGTGCATACATCAGTGGCACATACTGGGGCATGAGAGGGATTATTCAGTGTTTCCACATGAAACATCTAATGGTGTTGTGGGGAAGATGGAGGGAGAAGTGAGTGACAAAGCAAGCCATTCAGCTGAATAAATTGAAGATAGCCAATTTAAAGGCACTGAGGGTATTTCTGTGGCCTTTGTAGAACCATGATGCACAATGCCTGATTCA
>NW_008679502.1:6721-11887 GCF_000695815.1 Acanthisitta chloris | reverse complement strand
TGATAGCTTGTTTAAAAAAAAAAAAAAGAGCCAGATTCAGACAGATGTAAGGGAATCTTTTATATCCATTAAACACATATTAGTGCAGAAAGTCAAGCAGTGTTGAAAAAGCTCCCTTTTGTTAGCTGAGTTTGAAGCCAGTACAGTAGCTAGCAGTGAGAAAGGACAGAAAACATGGTGGGGTATCTTTTGCTAACTGATTCATCATAGCATGCCTCCCAGGAGTCTGCTCATAAGAATCTCTCTGAGTTTCTCCCTGCAGAGTATAAAGGCTCATTGCTTTCTATAATAGGAAAATGAAAGATAAAATGGCTTATCTTGAGATTTCTTCCCCCCCCCAATGTGTCTGAGTAACCCTCCCTTCCTAAAAGTGCCTTAAAACCTAAACCATCAGTAACCACTTGTTATTTTTTCCATATTTCTAACAAATGTATTTGCCATGAAATATTTCCCGAGTCTCCCCTTCAACAAAACGTGATTTATGAAAAAAAAAAAAAAAGCACAAAAGGTTGCCTACCTGACCAGCCTATTTTTTAATCATGTTTCCCAAATTGCTTCAGTATCATTAGCATCTGTAACTTAAAGGTCTGCAAGTCTCCAGTCTGCAGACAAGCTCAAATGTTAGTGTTTCAGAACCAGGGAACAGTGAAATCTAATAACGTTGCTTTTCTCTGCACTAACAAACTTTGGCTTTCCACCTTTGAAGGGCAGAGAGTAACCAACCTTACCATTTTGGGGTAAAATTAGCAATAGCCATTTTGCCTGTCTGTCTCTGTGGCTGCATGTGTTTGGATGTGGTACAAGTATCAGTGTTCTAGGAGATGATGCCACACCTCTTAGCTAAAAACATATGTATGCAATTATTTGTGGTGATGACAAATGGAGAACGTCTCATGTCTGATTATAATTAGCCCCAAAGTGAACTGTTCTATCAGCCCTCGGGGAGATTCAAGTCAGTGATGACTTAGGTGGTTGTTATAGTTAGTAATTTAAGACTTTTAAATTCTTGATTGCTTTGGGATTGGGAGTGGTGGGTTGCAGTGTGTCTGGTTCTTTAATCTGTGTTGCCCAAAATACAACATAGCATGGCCACCTAAACTAAGTTGCTGGTAGATCTTGAGCCTTTCTGTGTTGTTCCTGAAATCAGCTTAAAGTCTTAGTGAAAAATCTAGGTCAGCAATGTGTGTAGTGTGTTCCTAATAGATGCAGAACTTAGACTACAAGGAGTTAGTACATTTCATTTACTAATCCAGGTGTTCAAAATATGTACACAGATTTGGAATAGTGAATGAGGAAGAATGAGTGGTTCAATATGATATGATTTACTATGATAATTAGCCTTAAATTTAAAACTGGCTCTTAAACCAGCTTTGAAAGTAAAGTTACAGAAGCAGGGTGTGACCTGATAACCACAGGTACAGCTACAATGGCTTCAAGTTCCTGTTCTTGCCTTTGGGCTCTGTGCAGGGGCAGACACAGTGGCATTAGATGACCAAAGGCAACATATGTATATGCTTGAAGGGAAGCATGGCAGCACGGGCACTAGGCTCCTATAGAAAGTGAAAAAGTGTGGTGCCTGAGAAAAATTCCTGTAAGGATAGTGAAAGACATTGTGGATGGATCCCTGTTAAGTAAAAGAAAGCAACAAAGAAGATGGATATTCCTCAGCTAAGGGGACTTTTTGATGCTGTTTCTTTATGTATCTGGACTGCAAGTATGCCAGTTTTTACCTCCAAGAAGCAGAGAGACAATGAGATCTGATGCAGCCTTCACAATGCATGTGTCTTCAGCTCGTGAGCTACCTTGGAGCCTCAGCAGGATCTCAGACAGCACCTCTTGCACTCCTGCCTCCACCAACTGCACTTTCAGAGCATCTGGACAAATCACAGTTAAAGCACATTAAAAGCTTCTTGAGTCTTTGTGGAAATCTTTCAAACTAGGAAGCTAATCCTTGAAATTTAACCAGTCTATTTTCAGGTACAATCACTGTTTTGGTTTTGTTTGTAACAGATTTCTGGTGCTAGGATCACACCAAGGCAGAATGAGCATTAATCTGTGATGTTTCTTGTATTGCCAGTCATAAGTTTTCATTTCTAAGTATTTTCCTGTGATGTTTCTTGTATTGCCAGTCATGAGTTTTCATTTCTAAATATTTTTAGTGGATTCATGTCAGTGCTTGTTGCACCACTGCTTAGAGTAGCCATCTTCTATGAAATCTGGTTGTTCTTTTTTTTAAAAATAAAAACCCCCCAACAAACTGTTCTATGAAATCTGGTTGTTCTTTTTTTTTAAAATAAAAACCCCCCAACAAACTGCCTTGGTGCTTTCCTGTTACACAGCATGGAGCATGTGTTCTAGTCTGCTGTTTTATAGCTGTACCGAAATAGAGTGAAGTACTACTCTCTCCCTTCTTTCTTTGTTGCCTCATCTGTTAAGCTTCAAAATGTTGTTCAGGCCAGGATTTCACATGTTCTTGTGGCTTATTTCTACTGAAAGGTTGTTGGTTCCATCAGTAGGATCCCATGGCAAACCTGGGATAACCAGAGCTTAAACTAATACAATACCCTGTCTCCCCTCATTCCACGCAAGCTGAACGCTACTCTCTCCCTTCTTTCTTTGTTGCCTCATCTGTTAAGCTTCAAAATGTTGTTCAGGCCAGGATTTCACATGTTCTTGTGGCTTATTTCTACTGAAAGGTTGTTGGTTCCATCAGTAGGATCCCATGGCAAACCTGGGATAACCAGAGCTTAAACTAATACAATACCCTGTCTCCCCTCATTCCACGCAAGCTGAACGGAGCCTTACTAAACTAATACAATACCCTGTCTCCCCTTGTTCCACGCAAGCTGAACAGAGCCTTACCATTTTCTGCAAGTGCTTGCAGGACCTCAAAGACAATTTCCAACCTCTCATGGTTCTCTGCTCTTCTCAGTTGTTTCACCAGCTGTTCAGCAACCTTTGTCCTGCTTAGGGCTTCCTTGGCTGTATCTGTGTATGTGATAAAGTCAGGATTTTGAATGTTTCTTTATCTGATTAAATGTTGAAAGCATATCCCTATAATCTCAAATGATTAGGCACTGTTTTTGAAGACTTTTTCTGTTCTTATAGACTCTTCCTGTCCCTTTGGACAGCACTGAGACAGCAAAACTCTATTTCTTCTTCCCCTAATTTCCTTAACACTGTTTTTCTATAATTCCTGTAGATATGACCGTATAGGTGACAAGTTAATCCTGGCTTAATTTCACTGACCCTTACAAATCCATCTGCAGTATGATTATTTAATATGACAGATTGTCACATATCCATTTGCTGTAGTAGTATATTTGTTTTGGCCTTGATTAGATGGTTCTAGTCTTTCTGGGATTCTAAAAATCTACAAGACATATGTTAGCAAAGCTTGACACTGTCTGACATAGAACACATTTGAATGGAATATGGTATTAAGTAATAGAAGAGAGAAATAATGACAGACCTTCCTAGAAGATAATGTGATATCATACCCCCTTCTCTGCCTCTCCCCCTAAATACAGGAAGCAACAGATAAAATTGTAGTCAGACCAAATGTAAAGAGTGGTAATAATTTTCTACTTGATCTTTTCCGTCCATCACTACTTACAGCTTGTGTAAAGTAGGGCAGATGTATTTAAAATCAGTGGAGATGCCTTTGCTTTGAAAATTGTGTAAATGAAAACAGAAGCTGTTTCAGTCAGGTATGTAAACTTAATTATTAAATAGAAATAAATTTTTAATAAACAAGCTTTTAATGTACCATATCTGAAATAGCTGAAACTGTCGGTTTGCCATATGAAGTTATGCAATCTCTACTTTTTTGGGGGAGCTCAAAAGCTGTCTGTTAAATTATGTTTTACTAAAATACCAGCAACTGCTGGTACTCCATCAAAGAGAAGTTACTTCTCCAGTACAAATACTGTGACCAGTCCCTGATTATGTATCAGTAGTGTTTAAAAAACAAACCCCAAACCAAACACTTCCCCCCTCCCCCCCCAAAAAAAATAAATTCCCCAAACAAACAAAACCAAAGCAAACCCCACAAATGTGCAGACATAAAGTCAGTGACAGCATGAAGATGATATTTTGCTCCAAGATGCAGAAACATTTACTTACCAAGGTCTGCAAGATTGTATAAGGCCAATAGAGCAACATGAACAAGTGGTTCACTCTCTGCATAGTCGGTTAATATTCGCACTAGTGATGGGATTATTCCTACCTTCACCAGCTCTTCCTGAAGGTTGCCTGGTAGAAGTTAAAGGTGGTTAAATTAGAGACCAATTAAATCAGTAAAAAGGGTCCAATTGAGATGCTTAGCACAAGGTAGTCTTTCTTTCTCACACTGTTAGAATTTGTGAGGCTTTTGTGCTGTGGATTCAGGCTAGTGTATGTGGGGAGGAAAGGCAAGTTCAGGACAGGTTTTCACTAAACCTCCTGGCTCTTCTTTGACTTGAGGAATTAAGCTACTGTAAAAATATATAAGAGCAATTGCATGAGCATCTCTAGTACTAGTTCGGCTTCTCAAGCAATTTCTGATGGACTGTGTCTTTTGGTAGGCACCTGAAAATTAAGTGAGGAACAGACATTTAGTTTATTTGTCTTGGGGAATTGTAATCTCTGCCTTATTGGTCTTCTCTTGTTCTGAAGGGCAGGGAGATGGAAAGGACTGGAAACCCAAAACATAATTTAGTGGTGACTGCGGTCAGGGATCAACAGTGTTGTGACTCATATAGCAAATGTCTGCATTTTGCATGTTACAATAAGAATTCTTTTTTTCTTAAAAAAAATTAATTTCTTCATGAAACAAGATGCTTTACCAATACTTAGGCTATTATACCACTAAAAGATAGATTGCTTTAAATTTCACGTAGGGAAGTCATCCTTTTCCAGCTTTTTTGAATGTTAGCTGCTCATTCTGTAGGGAGCCTTGGAAAGCTTGAATTGAAGGTATCTTCGATATCTTTATAGTTTGAGGAAGGTACTCAAACAATTGTAAATTTTTATGGCTTAAGAGAAGTCAACAAAGTAAGTAGAAATTAATATTTGGTTCTGGTTCTAGCAAACTGACTCCAGTTGCCTCCATCCACATGCAGACTTGCAGAGGAAAACACTGATAACTGTTTGCTTTCTTTTTATAGTTTGCTTTGTAATGAATGA
>NW_008679502.1:0-6695 GCF_000695815.1 Acanthisitta chloris | reverse complement strand
CCGAGAACTATAAACCACATAGTTGGACAGTGATGGTTGCTGAACAGTACAATGACACTGCTTTTGCAGCAGTGTCTTGCTGAGAGCTAGGCTGCATCTTGAATGACAGCATGTGTGGCAGACATCAAAACGTGTCTGGGTGCTATTGTCGGATATACAATTGTAGTTTGGTCAAGGAATTGGTGAAATTCATCTTTCTTTTCTTTGTATATATTACAGTGTTAGTAAGAGAATTTATGAAACCATCTGTCTTACAATCACAGTCATCTTGGCAAATTTGTGCTGGGCCTGTGCTCTGCCCAAAGGGGAGCAGATGTGCAGTATGGCCATATGTTGTGGCAATGCAGGTGTAGAGTAGTTGCATGAGCCTTGCATGTAACTATGGGGGGAAGATTTTTTAACCTTGCATCATTCCTTGTCAAATACATGTAACTTGTAGGGAGCTATTAGAATCTATACCATGTACCTATCTTATTTGGATTTTGTAGGAGCAGTGCAGGGAGGCAAACCCATAGCTTTCTAGATAAAGCTATGCAGCTCCACACTAGAAGGATTAGAGAAGGTAGGTTGAAGGCAGAGGGTAATGGATAGAAGATACTGAGTGAAAATTTCTGTATTACTTCCAGTATGCAATAAATTTTTTTGGCCAGTCTGGGAATTAAAGGAAAAAGAAAAATGTTAAACTGTTCAGGCCAGTAACTGAAAATTATCTGATTTGTGAGACCAGCAGGCGAGGTAGTATTCAGGCAATCTGGAGCACAAAGACCATTCCTTTCACAGATAAATATCTCAGTGTTTTTTATTTTTTTAGAGTCAGTTTATTTTCTGACACACTTTTTTAAACGAGTGATTTGCTTTATTCCTTTGCCTTTACTTTGATTTCACTACTTTGCTTTGCTTTTCTACTTTGGAACAAGACCTAGCCATTCAGGATTTGGGCCCAACACAATTCTGCAAAATTGATTAGGATATGTATGAGGTTCTGCTACTCTTGTAATTGCAGAGCAGTTCTGACAAAGATGTGCCAACTTGAAATCAAAAATTCAGTGGGAAACCCAGAGTTTAGAAGGTATTTGGGGTGCATTCAGCCTGGTGTCTGTGAGCTGTGTGAATTGAATATCTAACTGGAGATTGAAGTACATTATATGCTCAGGTCTCTTGAAATTATTGTGAGTTATAGGTTTTAATTCCTTATAAAATAATGCCTTACAGCTAGGGAAAATCAGATTTTCTCAAGTGGATACTTACGATTATCATAACAGATATGACCAATAGCCCTCCCAGCATGAAACAACATTTCTTGGTCTGTGCTCTCCAGCAAAGGTATCAATGTTAGAACCAAATCTGCTTCAATACATGGTTTCTTCATTTCCTCTGTGTAGGTAAAGGAGAGGGATTTGTGGGGTTTTGCCATGTTGGAATAAAACAATTGCAATTGCAGTAAGAACTGATAGCCGTGACACAAAATTCAAGAGTGGGAGCATACAACTAATGTGCTGTAATATCCCTTGTAGGAACACTTTAGCACAACTTACCATTTTTGGCTATCTCTGAAAGCACGTGGGCTGCTTTTATTGCACATTGTGGATTGCCCTTCAGGATTTTTGCCAAAGTTAGGAAGATCCCACTCTCCCTGAGTAGGTGGAAGGATCTCTGCTCTGTAATGATAAGAGTGTTAGCAATACCTGGTGTACGTTTGCAGCTGGTTTATTTACATGTTCCTTTGTTTCCTAGAGTTCTGGGTGGGTATCTGTGGGATCCAAGGTTGTGATTTAATAAGGTGCTTAAAGGCTGTCTCAGTTTAAATATAAGGAAACAGTCACTGACTTGAATTGCAGCAAGTGTGGTTCCAGCTGATTACTGCGGTTCATATTGAATTGAAGCACAGGTGACAAAGCAAAGATGAAAACAGTTTCATCTTCTCTGAGTATAAAAGGATGCTTGCATAACATATGGGAAGTCAGGGATTTAGATGTTATTCCTGAGGTATGGCCTAGCAATTAATTTTGCAGGTAGGCACAGCATCTTTTATTAGACAGCAATTAGAATAGTGATTTCCCTTAGCCTTTTTTCATCAAAAAATATGACTAGCTGTCCTTAAGGTAGTAAATCACAATCTGCCAGGAGATTCAAATAAATGCAGTTTTATGTCATTTTAGGAGAATGTGCAGATACTTTAAGGACTTCTGTATAAGGAGACTAGGAACTTCTTTTTAAATGCCTGACCTGATAGGGTCACCCTAATTTAATTCTAGGAGTTTGTAGTAAATAGAATATTAAATTCAGAATTTCCCTGCAGCTTCAGGTGTTTTAGTGACCAGAAGCTTTATCAGGTCACTGGTAGATTTCAGAGTATACTGAGAGAAAACAAAACTGCCTGAGGACAGCAATAGTTCCCA
Source organism: Acanthisitta chloris (assembly GCF_000695815.1). Taxonomy (NCBI): domain Eukaryota; kingdom Metazoa; phylum Chordata; class Aves; order Passeriformes; family Acanthisittidae; genus Acanthisitta; species Acanthisitta chloris. Next base: position 4,296 of record NW_008679502.1, on the reverse strand, counting down.
CAGAAATCACATCTTGAAATACAGATTATCACAACAGACAAAACCAATGAATGCTTTTGGACTGTGCAAATAGTTAAATGGTGATCCAGAGTGATACTTAGCTATCTTCAGTAAGAGCCAGGAGAATCCCATTCAAACTTTCAAGGATCTGATCTTCTGCTTCTGTGTCATCACCACAAAGCCCAAGGTATCCCAGGTGCTTACTCAGCGTTTCTAAACAGAATGGAATAGAAAATTGTGGTGAGCCATGTAGGAAATATTTGAGTTCTTTGTGTCAGTTCTTTTCAGTGCCAATGGCTGACCATAAGATCATTTTTGAAGGGTTGAGATCTAAATATGCTCATTAAATAACTGCTTTAATCCAAGAACATGAGGTCAAAGGCTTGGTTTGCTTCTCAGACAGCACTTAGAATGTATCTCTGCATGCTTATGCCTCCACAAGAGCTATCTGGAAAAAGAAATTAACATAAAACAACTGTGGCAGAGTGTGAGGTGGGGAAGAGAGAGAAATAAATACAGGACCCAGATCAAGCCTGTCATTTCTAAATGCATGTTTATCATAAAGATAGTACTTGCAGTTCAACTAGCTGAATATCTACCCTGATAGTAGCCAGTAGTAGGCACTGAAAGAGTGCAAGAAACAAACAGATGTGGTAACATACTTCTCCCTTGGTTTCTGGCATCCTTGGCCTTTAGAAATTCACCTAGTATTTACATCAATAAATGTAATACATTTGGATTGACTTTTATTCAATAAATTTGTTTACCTATTGAAGTTAATTCATAGATTTTTATCTCCACAGCACACTGTGACATTATGTTCCACAGTTTCACTGTTGTAAGAGGAAGACACTTCTCTTTGTTTCAAAATGTCTGCAAAAAATCTCAAAGCCTTTGAGTTGCTGTAGTAAGAGAAAGGAAGTATCCTTCAGTATTTGCCCTTCCAATGCTTATCAGGATCAGTGGATTTTTATTATAGCCCTACTTTGTAATTCCTCTGACAATTCACTTAATACTTACAGAACCTTTGATAACTTGCCTGAATCATTTTCCAGTTCACCTTTTTTTTTTTTTTGTTTTGTGGAGGAACTAGAAATTAAAAGTATTCTCAAGACTCAGGTGGACTGAGATTAAGACAGAGACTGTAATGTTTTGTTTTCTATGTTTTCTACTCTATTAATTCTTTGTCTCTTTGAGAGCGTTTATGTGCAGCTATTCAAAAATGACTCATCATGAGGGAGTTAACTTAAACCCCACCATCATTCATAATTAGGTCATCTTTTCCCCGTGTATGTGGTTTTGCATTTACAGATGTGCCTCTTCATCCCAAGTCATACAGGATGATACAATTTTTCTGCAGTTCTCTACAGTCTGTTTCAATTTTGAGCACTCCAAATAATCAAAAAACTCCTTACCATTCTGCTGTTTCTAGACAGCTTACAAATATATTGCATGACACAGGTTCCAGCAAACATAACCTCTAATAATTTTGACTTTTCTTTGTGAAAGCAGTCTTTATTCTGCTCTTCAGTCTTCATCAGATAACCTTCTCCCATATCCCAAGATAACTTAGAAAAACCTTATTGAAAGGTTTGTAGAAAATGAAATCCATTATTAGCAGTATCTCCTTTATTGACCTTCTTGCCAGCTCCTTAAAAGTATATTTAAAGAGACAGGTTGAGCATTACTTGCTTGCACAAAACTCATATAGACTGCCCTTTTTTCTCATGTCTATGCTTAATAATTCTGTGCTTTACTATAGTCCTGCATTTTACCTACACAGAAATCAGATTTCTCTACTTTCCTGCATTCTTTGCAGTTGTTTTTGTAAACTCATCCCAGTTTTACTGCTTTCCTGTTGTTGATCTAAATCGTATTCTGCATATCATAGTAAATGAATTGATGATTCATTTCTTAATCCCGTTAAAACTCTGGAGTATAACACTCAGTTCTGTTGGTTACCACTTATTTGTTCGAAATCTGCCCTTTCAATATAAAGATTCCTCCATCTTTTTTCTGAAAACAAAAAGACCTAAAGTGGTTGAAATGAATGTAAGATATAATGTTGGAAAACTGGTGTCTGAAGTAGTTAACATATAGTAGAACCTAATGTAAGATGCTACTGAAACTTTAGTAAAATAGTGTTTCTACTTTGCAAACTATTTCATTGAAAACAACGAGTCACGAGTCTTGCTCTAGAAATTACTCACTGAGGATTAATGATTGATCATTTATTGTTGTTGTTTGATTAATTAACTTTTTTCTTTCCTTGATGTGTCTATTAGTTAATGTGAGATTTTTTAAAAAATGCATAAACTTAGTGCATACAGGGATTTACTTCAGAGGAACCAGAAGTGACTTGAGCTATTTTGAAGAGAGGATGAAGTATAGGGAGTGGAAGTAGAACATAATGAAAGGCCATTACTGTCCCTTGAGAAGAAAATTTATTTGGCTTAAAAAATTAAAAACAGTTATTTAGGAACAATGACAACTGTGGTTTCTTGCTTTAGACAAGATACCATCTTTAGAAAACTGGCTGGATTCACCAGGTCCAGTTCTCCTGCCAAAATTTGCTGAATAAATGATTTTGTATGAATAAAGTACAGTAGAGTGCAGATTTTTTTACAAAAAAGACCAAACCACCTGAACAACTTGATAACTGAATCAGCTTTGATTTTAAACTAGATCTAGTTTGAGTGGGCAGATTGCTGCAATTGCTGATAGAGCAACATGAAAAACATGAGGAGCCTGTGAGAATGAATTATCTACTGAACTCTGATTTCATCTTTCTCAAGACCCAAAATATGTTGGCATTTGACTTCTAGTACTGCATCCTCTAATTAGAGTAATAGTGATATTTTCAACTACATTTCCAATATATATAAAAATATGTAAAGACAGCTGGATCTCTGAAGCTGAAGGAAGTTGTTTTACAAATAGTAGAGAACAGTCTATACTCATCACTCACATTAGCTTAGTATAGTGGTAATTTGAAATCCAGATGCTTTGTTATTTCTCCAGGGAATAGATCAGTAGTATAACACCATATGCATGATGACAGACAAAGTCCATCTAAAATATCCCTCTGGTTATAGTCTGTAGTGTTTTGAAATGAGTAGTATGAGCAACAAAATCAACCAAATAGCTGACTGCAAAGCTGCTTTTATAGAAATCTTGCAGAAGGCAGTATTTAACTAGAACAGTGTTAAAATACTGAACCCTTTTCTTAAGATACTTGGAATTTTATCATGTTTGTTATTTAGAAAAACTTGATTAATTTAATGCACATGTGGCTGATTCCTCAATATTCCTTGTGTTTAAACCCATGCACACAGATTATGACTAAAATTGACCAGAAAAGGTTATTTCTGTTTCATGGAAAATTCTGGGTTGTTGACATTTTGTTTCAGCCCATGCTGGAACAGAATGTTGACACGGTGGAACTTCAGGCAAAACAGAACAATTTGTTTCAGTTTTTTTGGCCAATGTGGTTCTCTGCCAGCTGGGGGCTGCCTGGCAGGCTGGCCTGCTGCCCAGTCGGCTGGTAGGCAAGCTGTAAGGAAGCCAACCAGGCTAGCCAGCTGGTCAGACAGCAGGGAGTGCCTGCCTGCCTGGCTTTTGTGGAGGCTTTTAGCAGGATAAACGTGTTCTCAAGGAATATTATTTGTTCTCTTGAATCAGCATTTTTATCAGATCAGTTGATCAGCTTTAGTAATTCACCACAGAAACAGGGGAAATGGGCTCAGGCTCAAATTTTACTTTCTCACCAATTACCTACATGGTCTGAGTTTAGAAATCTCTTGAGAGTGAAGTACAAAAGGCTTTTTGCCTGAGGTGGAGGGATAGACTATTAATTCATGCAGAAGTCTGAGTAGAGGGATAGGAACCAGGCTTTTGCTGTGGGATTTGTTTTTTGATCATACTAATGAGAATGGAAACAATAATGGGAACGCTGGGGGAACGGGTCGAGCTCTGTGCAGGTGGCAGTGGCTGTTCCTCTCCAGCCCTTGAGCCTTAGCAGGTAACTGCAGCTCTGCACTGGAATGGCCTTGGTGACCACGTGGCTCTGATGTGAGCCCTGACATGGTGGTTGACCACATGGCCTTGCTCCAAGCCCCGAGATGATGCCCAAGCTCCTGGCTCTGCCTAAAGTGCAGGTACAAGTGTGAGCTCACGCTGGGACAGGCCCTGGGCAAGGGGAATGGATAAAAGGACAGCAAGATGAGCACCACATGGTGTGCCCCACTGCCCTGGGTTGGAAGGTGATGGGACCATGCTGGATTCATGGGTGGTGAC
>NW_008679501.1:13705-17761 GCF_000695815.1 Acanthisitta chloris | reverse complement strand
CTCCCTCCCTTCCTTCCCCTTTTCCCCATTATGATTTCCTCCAGAGAGCTCAAATGGTTCTCTCTGAAAACCTGCAAACCCCTGAACTCTCTTGGCTTGCTGCAGTGCAGCCTGGAATACAGGTGGACAGGCACGGATACATCCCCAATCCACACCTCATTTCCCTGTATGCCAAAACACCTCTCCAGTCCCTTGAGCTCCACTACTGCTGACACTGGGGCCAGAGACAAAACTTCCATTGGCTCCAGCAGTGGGAGCAGGAGCACATTCCACCCAGCAAATCCACTCCCATCCCTGGAGGTTTTCAAGATGAGACTGCATGTGGCACTTAGTGCCATGGTCTAGTAACCACGGTACGGTTGGACTCAATGATCTTTGAGGTCTCTTCCAACCAGGTTGATTCTCCGATTCTATGATTCTATGATTCTATGCTGCTTTCTCCCCGCATTCTGTTTTCCTCTCGGCCCTATCCTGCTCCACCAGGTGCTGCCGTGGCCGCTCAGAATGTTTGCACAAAGGCAGTAATTCAAGCCCTGGCTGAGCTGTTTGGGCAGTGTAGCCAAGGCACCACTTTTGGCTGCAGTTGACCTCTCCAGCGGCACTGCCCTGGGCTCCTGGCTGCGTGCAGGGGGCTCTTACACCAGCCTTCCCCCACTGTGCTGTCTAAAACCATTTTCCTGGGGTTGCTTGTGGATGGAGCAGCTCCTGTCCTGCCTGGCAGCACACCTGGGGGTGCTACCACTGCAGGGTTTGCACCATGAATTATTTTTAAGACCCTGCGAGGCCCTAAAGGTGCTGGGCAAAAACTGATAGCAGCACTAAGAGTGGGTGCTGACAGGGATTTCAATGGGGTGGAATCTAGATGCATCAAGGTTGGAGGAGACCTCTAAGATCATCGAGTCCAACCATTATCTGCCACTACTGTAACCCCTAAACCAGATCCTCCAGCGTCAGAATCAGACACCACTTCAACACCTCCAGGGATGGTGACTCCAACACCTCCCTGGGCAATCTATTCCCAGGGTAGGTCTTTGCTTGGGCAGGAGAGCCACATGCTGCTCTGGACCCTCCTGCACTCATCCTGCTTGCAGGACTCATCTCTCAATGCCTCTCTTCAGCCCATGCTAAGCCCAGGCATTGCAATTCAAAGGCAACCATGACTTTTTCTCATGTCACTGTTCCCTTTGCAGGTGAATCCTCACATGAAGGGAGGTACCCAAGCCGTTCAGCTCATCCTTTGCAGTGGCCTGGAACTGAGCTCTCTTGGCTCTTGCTCTGCAGATACTTTTTATTCCCAACCTGTTGCCACCCTCTGAGGTCTCTGTAGTGAGTTTGCTGCTCCTGACAGGTTTGGAGAAATTGCAGGGTGAAATTCCCTTTAGCTGCATACCTCAGCTTCTCCCTGCTGCAAGAAATTCCAGGATGGAGAAGAGTCAGATCAAAGAGAGACAATCCCAGCTGAAACATGCAAAATTTGCATATTCCATTAAAAAAGAAATCAAAGGGGAGGGAGGGTGTGTAAAATATTTGAGCCCTGGAGCATATACAATGTATGCCCCAACAAGATGCTCCATGTAGGGTTTATATCTTTATTCTGTACAATAAAAACACAAAAAAAAAAAAAAAAAAAAAAAAAAAAAAAAAAAAAAAAAAAAGGAAGAAAAAGAGGCTGTTGTAATTTTCACATCCCAAAAGATTTTTGGCTCATGTGATACACAGACCAGCTCCTTGAAAGCAGCACACATACCCCCAAAAATCTTGAGCTGACTTTGGGCAAATTGCTCTGCTTTTGAAGGTCAAACTAAATACATTCCTTGTGCAGTGGGAGGTCCCCGTTGATAGGAATCTTTATTGCTCTGGTTCTGCCTTTTCATTTACCGTTTGATAGGCCCCAAACACAGGGGGGTGAGTGGAGGATGCATGCAGCTTGCTCTGCCAGGTCTCAGACTGGCACTGTGACGAGTCAAACCGGCAAAGCTGAGCCTGTTTTAGGCTGGGAAAGGCACGGGCTGAGGATTTGCTCATGCTGCTGGCCCTGCTGGCAGCCAGCTGGAGGCAGAGACAAGGTCACTGCTCTGTGCCACTGTTTCTCCTACAAAACACCACTTATTGATCCCTTGCTGCAGTGTTTTGAGACCAACTGTTGGATAAAAGCTGCAGTAACTGGACACAGTTACTATCAGCATTAATATTCTTGCTGGTTTTGTTCCCCCAGTGGTGGATGCTAAGGCTGTGAGCATATATTTCTCCACCCAGGTGTCTGAGCACAAGGTGGGTGACTCTGTTAGCAGGGGGAGATGCAACCTGTGCTGCTTATCCTGAGCCTAATGACTGTGTCCTTCTTCCTACTGACCATTTCCAGCTTCAAAGCCTGCCCTGAGGTGCACTGCCTTCCAGCAGGACACAAAAAAAATAGAAAAGCAACTGCTCTGTGCTCCCTTGGAGAGGTGGGTGCCAGGGCTGCTCTGCTGTCCTCTGGGACTCCATCACCTGGAGAGATTAGTGGGATGTGATGTGGGGGCAAAGGGAGAGCCCAGAAGTCATATGGCTCTGCAAAGTGCATCACCATCACAACAACAGCAGGAGGGTTCACTACCAACCCAACACTGACCCCGCCTGAAGGGAAAGACCATCCAGCAGTGGAGGTTGTGGACCAGGGACAAACACTTGTCCAGGTATGCAATCTCTTCCCAGTCTTCTACTGAGCCTGTTTAGTAATGCTTTTATGGATGTTTTTGTCAATTTTCCAGCCTTTCTTCCCGCAGCAGGTCCAGTCTGCACATCAGCATGCCCTGAGGGATGCAGCGAAGGCTGCAGGGTGGAGAGGAGAGGCAGGGCAAGACGCTGAGTGTACGCCCAGACTGGAAAACACCATTGGCAAGAGTAGAACATCTCCCGCCTGCAACTGCCCCAGCCCTTCCCCAGGCAAGGGCACAGCCCTTGGCTGTCCCTGCAGAGCTATGGAGAAGAGGAGATGCTTCTCCTCTTCCCTGCAGGGGTTTTCTCATGTGCCAAGCCCTCCTGTGCCAACATCCCACACTCACCTCGAAACCCAACCTGCCAAGCAGCTCATCTCACTGTGCCTCACTCCAGCCATCCTCATCCTCCAAGGATCAGGCAGGACATGCCCTAGGGAAGATGCTGCCCTCCTCCCAGGGAGTTTTTCTGGCTGTTGGCTCAGCACAGCAGGGCTGTATTGATCTGTCTGGAGTCCCTCATCATTTATTGAGCAGTAGCCGAATGGGTTTGCTGACTCCCACGCCTCGTGCAGCTCACATCAATAGTGAGCAGGTGCCAGCAACAAGTCGTTTTTGAGAACACAATCCCTCTCACAGAGCATCTTCCAAGAAAAAAAGTAATACTTGGGAAGAATTCACCTGGAGACATGGAGTGCTTTCGCCTGGGTTTGTTTGCCTACCTTTAAGGTTCATCATTTCTGGCATCAGGTTTCCTCACGTAGAGACCATTTAAGTACTTAAGGTGCTCTCTATGTACTCAGCCAAATGTTTTGCCAAGAAACCTAGAATTTCTTTGCTTTAGAGGCATAAAGTCTTCCATCTGAGTCTTAATTACAGGGTTGAATACACAATGAAACTGCAGCTAAGCCCCTACATGCATGGAATGTAACACTACTTCACTGCGCCTCACCTGAAAGACAACTTGTAAAAAAAAAGCCACAGATGAGTAAGAAACTGGAAGGACACTACGAAGAAAAGAGAAAATATTGGGAGGGAAAAAATCCCTCCAGTAAATAGTTAGCTTTTTTTTTCCCCCCCTGATTATGCTCCTCCTGAGGCAAGACAAAGAGCTCTGTCAGGAAGTGACCCCAGCTGAGAACCTTCTTCCAGAAAACGTGGGTTTAGTGGTCTAGACTCATGGCCATGGCTAGGGTGGGGCTGAGCCAGTCTGCATTCGAACCACTCCAGCATGGGTGATGAGGCTCTCCTGAATCATCCTCCTTGGCTGGGGATCCCAGGGGAGGCAGAAGGAGCCATGGGGTCCCAGCTCCCCCCTAGGGAAGGAAGACCAAAAGCCATTGCTGCTGGGACATGTTCT
>NW_008679501.1:0-13665 GCF_000695815.1 Acanthisitta chloris | reverse complement strand
GAAATTTGCCTGGGTTTCTGTGGGCTGGAGGTCAAACCAATCTGCATCTGTTTGGCATCTGCGGTAGCACTGAGGACGTGGCAAACATAGATGCTCCTACAAGGCTGCCCTGGGGGTCTCCAGATCATAGCAAAGCTGTGGGCAGTGGTCTCATGGCCATGCCTGGGCCATCCAGAGCACTGTGCCCACCCAACTCTGCCTTCCCACCACACCAGTGTCAGGGGCTGTGCCACAGGGGGTTGGTGTGACAAAACAGTGGGGATAAGAGGGACTGTTCAGCTCCAGGGAAGAGGAAGGGGTGTATCCTCCTTGGGAAGGGGAGGGACAGGCTGATCTGGGATGGGAAGCCCTGCAGAGGCAGATCTGCTCTCCATGCCACAGCAACCAACTTTGCCTGTCCCTTCCTTGTGGGTGTCTTGGTGCATGGCACAACGAGCTGAAGGGCAGAGTGAAGCTCTCTGGGTGAACCCCTGGCATGGCTGGACCATCTGCTCAGGGTCAGAGGCAACAGGACAACAAACAGCAAGACAAACTCAGTGCTACTACAGCTTCACCAGCAACATGCACTGTTAGCAGGGGAAGAAGCCTCATCAAAGCATACCTGAAAGGAGGGAGCACACTTCACCCAACCTTCACTTTTAACCTGTAATTTATTCTTTTCCATAGAAAGATCAAATTAGCTGCTTTAGCTCCATCCCTAATGAAATGTTTTTCCTTTTTCTTTTTTCCAAATGGCAAATTCCTGCAAATTCAAACAAGTTCTATCACCTGTCAGAATGAATTTTCGGTCAGGACATGCCTGTCATTCCAAGCAAATGAGCTATCTGGAAGGGGTGGGTTTAGCCACATTTCTGTGCACTAACCAAGCCAAACAGCTCTGAGCCACCCGGGGACAAAAGCCGATGGTCTTCAGGTGACAGCAACCCCTGTGCATAGCAACACCTGACGAACCAAAGAGCAAACACCCATCCTACCTGGGCATGTGCTGCTGTGGGGTTCTAACCCATGGTTAATGACCTTGTCGGAGAATGTGTGTGCTCTACTCTTGCGTTTTTCAGAAAGCATAATGATGCTTTTGTCTTCTGTTTTTTCCTGTGTGGCAAGTTGCAGCTAGTCTTCAAACTCAGCTCCAAAACATCACTTATTACCTCTGGACAGTTCTCTTGCCAGTTCTGTGCTTTTATTACTTCTTTTTTTTTCCCTCTTCATCTGGGTGTCTCAGCAGATATTGAACTTTCCCTTTTAGCACTGTAACTGATAGTTTGCAAAGCTGTTGTGTGTCTGTGCATGTGAGTATCTGCAGACTCACAGTCTCCAATCCACTGGGCAACCTGACTTCTTCAGCCTGAAGACCTAAAATAAACACTAATACTCCATTCATAAAATCATAGAATCATTTTACCCTGGCAGTGTTCACAGCCAGGTTGGCTGAGCCTTGAGCAACCTGCTCTGGTGGGAGGTGTCCCTGCCCAGGGCAGAGGGTTGGGGCTGGATCATCTCTGAGCTCCATTCCAACCCCTAAAACTCTATGATTCTGTGACTCAAAGGACTCTGGTGTTTAGTGTCTTCTTATTCAGGAGGGAGGTTCACTAGGTGTCTGCCTAAGTACCACTAAACTAAGACTCTCCAAGCTTTTCTAGACACTGAGAAGACTGAAAATGAAGGATAAACAATCAAAATTAACATTTCTCTCCTCCCTGCCTGGAGGCTTTGAGGAGAAATTAGCATATGGAGCTACAAGACAAGGGGAGTGGCTTCAAACTGAAAGGGAGGAGGTTTAGATTAGATATTAGGAAGAAATTTTTCCCTGTGAGGTGCTGAGGCACTGGCACAGGTTGCCCAGAGAAGCTGTGGCTGCTCCATCCCTGAGAGTGTTCCAGGCCAGGTTGGATGAGGCTTGGAGCAATCTGGGCTAGTGGGAGGTGTCCCAGCCCATGGCAGGGGTGGGACAGAATGATCTTTAAGGTTCCTTCCAATTCAAACCCTTCCATGATTCTCTTTTCACCCCTGTTTGCTCTGGTGTGGACATGTGTGTGCAAAGCACATGCACAGCTCATCAGGCTTCCCAAAAGTCACAGCTACAGACATGGAAAGCTGCTGTTCCAGGCACCCAAACCCACAGTTTAGCTCCACAGAGGGACACCACATTACAGACATGACAACAAACTGTGTTCACACACCCAGAAAGCTAATCCAGAAGCTTCCTATAAACTTCTGTCTTTGGGATTGGGGGGATTCTAGAGGATGTTTGGGATTAGTTGGTAATAGGAACTATTCATCCAAGCACTAGGAAAGAAGTCAGGGCTTTTGACAACTTTTTCAGTGCAGCTGTGGGTTTTTCATTATTCCTCAGGTTGTTTTTAAGCAGCTTTAATTACTGGAGAACAGCATTTGTGGCACAAGAGTAGGATTTATCTCACAGTGTATTAGACATCTACAACACTTCTGCCTTAGCAGAGCTCCCTTCAGAGTCGTGGGACCCCTTCTAGAGAAGGGTGGATATAACTGACTTGGGGCATCTATTTCAGCATGAGATCACTCGTGCTTGAAGCCATAGACCCTAAAAGACAACAGCAGGCTAGGTGTTAACCAGCTGGATGGAGGCACCTGGAGCTAGGGAGGTGAATTTCACCCTGAGTACAGTTGTGTTGTACAGGTCTCTCAGCCAACTGCTTCTGCTGCAAAATTTGTAGGAGAATTAGTCAGGGAGCTGGAGGAATCTAGCTCCAGGCAAGGAACATTAGCATCTCCTGGCAGGGAGAGAAGGCACTGGGAAGTGAACAATTAGGAAAGGGGATGAATATTAAAATCCTAATGGCTCCTGAGATGCCTGTTAACTTTGCTAATAACTCAATGCATGGAAGACACACAATAGGCCTTCCTGAAGGAGATGAGTGTGAGGAGAAAAAAACCCTTTACATCAGCTGATTTTGCTTCATGCCCTCTAATGCCTCTCCGGGAGCAGCATCCCACTGGAGAGCAGCTGAGGTGGGCAGAGCCAGAGCTCATAGTGGATTCCACAGAGGACTGCTCTTCCAAAACGACTCCAGAGCATCCTCAAGCATGCTGAAGTGAGGGAGGGGCAAGTCTGGGAAACCTCCTTAAAGGGCAGGAGATTTGCTGCAATGAAGTCTCAAAAGAGTCCAGCTCAAGCTGATCTACCAGAAAGCTTTCAGTCCCTGAAGGAAAGCTGTGCAGGGGGCAGGGAGGAACCAGAAGGGTGGGCTGAAGGAACTCCTTCTCTCCTCATTGCCCCACCATAGAATCTTCTGAGCTGTAAGGGACCCACAAGGAACATTGAGTCCAACTTCATCACATGCCATAAACGTGGGTATGAACCAGGACCTGCCCTGTAGGATGTACATTGGCAGGAGATGAGGGTGGGAACATGGCCCTGAGGGGATGATTTACTCTATGACAAGCTGGGAAAGGGGCTGAAATTCATCACTCGCACCTCAACTGGTCAGGCACTGGAACAGATTTCCCAGCAAGGAGGTGGAGTCACCATCCCTGGAGGTGTTTCAGAGGTGTCTGGATGTGGCACTGCAGGATCTGGTTTAGGGTTTAGGGATTCCAGCAGTGACAGGTTAATGGTTGGACTAGATGATCTTAGAGGTCTCCTCCAATCTTGATGAATCTATGATTCAACTGATGGTTCACCCCCAAGCCCCTACTCTTCACTCTGGATCAGGAGCTGCTGACTCCAGTGCCATAGCCCCATGCTGCCCCATATTTCAGCCTCCTAAGACCCTGCCCAGGGGCACCACACCATGCTCCAGGGATGGACACACAGCTGAGCCCCAAGATAGGCAGGAGATGTTACTATGGGCAAGACGTGTCCCTTCCCTTAGTTGGGATTCACCCCCCACATCCAGTCCCATGCCTGCTGGTCCCACCCTAACACTTCCCATCTTCTGGGGCCATGAAATGCCACCCCACACAGTCTGCACGTGTGTGTGAGCACATGCTTTAGTCCACCCCTACAGACAAAGCTTTATAGGTTTATACATTCTGAAACCTGCTAAATGTTTCTGTAGGAGATCACTGCATGCCATGTCAGAGCTTTAAGTGCAGTGCCTGCACAAGTGTCCCACATGAAGATAACTCTTCCCATCTTGAATCAGTTACGGGTAAAACATCAGAGCAGAAGCAACAGGGGGGCACAGCCAGCCAGGCTGGAGGGAAGCACACAGCAAAAAGCAAAAGCCAGAAGTGCATGCAGTGTTGAGGAAGCTACACATCCCTTTTACTGAGACTGGGTTTTCCCATTTCGTTGCATTGAAACCTTCACATGCTTCGTTCTGGGTTGTCCAGGCAATGCTAGAGACACCACTGGATCAGCCACGACCACGTGCTCTAACGTGGCCAAATTCTGGCAGCTCATAAGGGCTTGTGGCCTGGTCAGGAGACCCTAAATTAGATCTTTTTGTTTAAATGACACTTCTGCCCCTACAGCTTTTTCCACCAGCTGTTCCTACAGAGGACTATGTTCTATATCCGTTTGTTTACCTACTCTGCTGTAGGAACCGTTCCTATGACAGCTCCTGTTAGAGAGAACACCTGCAAGCCTGAAACCCTGTGCTCCTTGGGCTGGGAATGAATGGTTCATCTCAGTGGGATGAAGCCTGAAGCCTTTAAAAAGGGGGACAAGAGACAATTGCCAAGAAGTGACTAGAACTGCATATCTAACTGCATCTATAGGGATGGTGGAATGGCCTTGAGCTGAGACAGGGGAAAGTCAGATTGGATGTTAGGAGAAATGTTTTCCCTGTAATGATGCTCAGGCACTGGGATATTGCCCAGGGAGGTGGTGGAGTCACCATCCCTGGAGGTGTTTCAGAGGTGTCTGGATGTGGCACTGCAGGATCTGGTTTAGTGTTTAGGGGTTCCAGCAGTGACAGGTTAATGGTTGGACTGGATGATCTTAGAGGTCTCCTCCAAACCTGATGACTCTGTGTTTCTATAAGATGGAAGCTTCAGATAACGATTTCCAAAATTCTCCCCTGCCAGCATGTTACCTGGTGGGTTTGAGAGAGAAATCTGCAGTTGCCTTCCCTCATTAACTCCCTGCCTGATGGTGTCTCTGGCATCCCTGAGCTTGCTCTAACAGGCACTGTGCAAACACACAGGAAGGACACAGCCCAGAGTTCACAGTAACATCCCAGGACAGGCTTTTCCTTCTATTCTGTCCATTATTCCTTGGGTGGGTTTGCCTTATCTGTGGGGTTTTCCATGCAGCAGGATGATGCATGACCTCTGTGCAAGTTAGAACACTACTAGAACATCTCAGGCAAGGATGCCATGACATGACCTTGATCAAGCACAGGTTACAGGTGAACAATCCTGCTGGGACCCTGAGTACCATTCAGGTAAAAGCAGGGTCACAATGTTTTCAGGGCGCTATTCCTCCTGCTGATTGCATAAAGACAGACTGGACATTTTACAGTGACCATTTTGCTCTACAGCCTCTTCCAGGTTTTCATCCCTTGGTGAGTATCTGAGTATTGGAGCTGTTGGAGCCTTGCAGAGGAGGCACAGAGCACTGGAGCATCTCCCTGTGAGGACAGGCTGAGGGAGTTGGGGCTGTTCAGGCTGGAGAAGAGAAGGTTGGGTGGAGACCTCAGAGCACCTTCCAGGAGCTGAAGGGGCTCCAGGGAAGCTGCAGAGGGATCTGTGTTAGGAGCTGCAGGGACAGGACAAGGGGCAATGGGCACAAACTGAAATAGGGGAAATTTAGGTTAGATCTTAGGCAGAAGTTTTCCCTGTTCTGGTGGTGAGACACTGTCCCAGGTTGCCCAGGGAGGCTGTGGCTGCCCCAACCCTGGCAGTGTTCACAGCCAGGTTAGCTGAGCCTTGAGCAACCTGCTCTGGTGGGAGGTGTCCCTGCCCAGGGCAGGGGTTGGCACTGGGTGATGTCTAAGATCCATTCCAACCCCTAAAATTCTATGATCTCCTCCTTACTGAAGGCTTTCTGGGCTCCTAGATTTGAAGACATTCCTCCACCACCTTGCTTGTCACTCCCCATGGCTCACAAGTCCCACAGAGGGAGGAAGCAGCAAAGAAAAATGCCACTCACTGCTGACCTGTGGCTCTGCCCTGGTAGGGCTCAGGGCACAGCTGCTTAGGGCCATGTCTGCAGCTGAGCAGTCATGCCAGGGCTGACCTCACACACTCTGCTGTGGGGTGACATTAGGCTGAAGAGCAAGTGAAACCCCTGCAAACAAACTTTTCTGTCCTAGAAACACAAATCTAGGTGTGTTAATTAAAATTTTGGCTCTTGATCTGATACCTCTGAGCCTCAGAAGCATGAAACACCCTGAGCAGGGCTTGTCCCAGAGCCCAGATTTCAAGAATGACCCCAGAGGTCCCTTCAACTCTACTGCTCTTTACAACTTGGGAAAATGAGCCTCACAATTCAGAGCCAGAACCAGTATCTGGCTGCTTAAGGTGGTCCAGCAAGCTGCTAAAGCAAACACTGTCAGCACTGCCCCTTGGCTTGCCCTGTAACACAATACAGAGCAGCTCTCAGGGCTGATGTTTGCAGTGCTGTCACCCGAGGAACCACTGGACTCTGCTGGTAAAACAATCCTTGAGGTGAGGGCAGAGGGCAAAGGGGCACCCTGAGGAGGATAATCCCCATCTCCTTTAAAAATTAAACACTGTTCCACCACTCCAACTCTGGGTAGCACTTTGCTCTGTGAAACACTCACTAAAGCCAGAAATCTTAGGTGTGCAGGCTGCCCAGTTCTCAGCTAGGTGCCTCAGGAAGGGGCTTACCTGGATCCCTACACCTGGGTCACGGCAATCCCAGCACAGCTACAGGTTGGGTGGGGAAGGAATTGAGAGCAGCAATGAGGAAAAAGACTTGGGAGTGATGGTGTATTAGAAATTCCCCATGAGCTGCAGTGTGAGCTCAGCCCAGAAACCAACCCAGGCCTAGGCTACACCCAAAGGAGTGTGGGCAGCAGGTCAAGGGAGGTGATTCTCCCCCTCTACTCTGCTCTGGTGAGACCCACCTGGAATACTGCACACAGTTCTGGCGCCTGGAACTGTTGGAGCAAGTGCAGAGAAGGCCACGAAGTAGCTAAGAGCACTGGAGCATCTCCCCTGTGAAGACAGGCTGAGGGAGTTGGGGCTGTTCAGCCAGGCTGGATGAAGCCTTTGAGCAACTTGCTCTGGTGGGAGGTGTCCCTGGAGCAAGAACAGAGGAGATCACAAAGTTGGTAAGGACTGGAGCATCTCCCCTATGAAGACAGAACTGAGGGAGTTGGGGCTGTTCAGCCAGGCTGGATGAAGCCTTTGAGCAACTTGCTCTGGTGGGAGGTGTCCCTGCCCAGGGCAGAGGGTTCAGACTGAATGATCTCCAAGGTCCATTCCAGCCCCTAAAATCCTGTGGTTGTATGATTCCCTCAGCAGAGGCAGAGAGCAGCACCATGTGCCCAAGTGCCTGGACTCAGAGGGGGCAAACCCTCTCCCAGAGAACCCAAGACATGAAGACACCCCCAAAATCACACCTCCCTCCTATGGGCAGGGGGAGCCTGCTGTGCTCTTCTAGTTGTGTATTTTTAATTTCCATCATTTTACTGGCACCTCCACCTGGAGTGACACTTCCCCATCAGGTCTGGGACTCCGAAGCCTGTGCCACAAGCAGTGCTGGAGATCTTGTAGCCGAGGACTGACAGCCAGGGCTGAGCTGGGACCTATGTTGAGCACACATGGTGAGGAGCTGCCCCTCTGCAGCCTCTCACAGGCTGCCACCTCACCGGGGCTATATTTAGGGAGGCATCTGCGGTGACAGACATTTTTCCAGTATTTAGGAAATGCTAGTGCTGTCTTCTGGTTGGCTGCCAGGTGCTACTGGGAGACATGTGTTGGGATTATTTTCAGCACTCCCACCACCACAGTGCCCATCAATCACCCTGTGGGGCTGCTCCGGGTCTGCCTGGACCACTGCAGCCTCACAAAGTCCTCCTGCCTCCCAGGCAGGGGAGAGTACAAGCATGAGGAGGGGAATGCAGATAATTTTTGAAGGAATTCCTGTCATGCCAGGCTTGGCTGAGCCCACCCAAGCCCTGTGCAAAGCCTAGGGAAAGGGGTGACATTTCAGATGTGTGGGCCTGGGCTGGGGGCATGTTCTGGCTTAGTGCTGAAGGCTTCCTCCACAATGGTTCCCAGGAGGAAAAGCTGAGTGAAATGCTCTACTTCTCTGATGTGTTGGTTCACATCAGTGCTTTCAGCTTCTTAGCAGCTTCTCCCAAGCTCTGAGATTGTTTTCTGTAGGTTTTTCTTGCTGTTTAGAAAGCAAAATGCACCGAGTAATTGCTCCCAACTAAGTAAAGCATCAGAGGCCAGCAAAGGGGGTTATAAGTATTGCTATTATGTAATTGATATGCTCTGTTAAGCCCTTTATTTGCTTTGAAATGGGATTTTTCTTTTCAATGTACTTTGGCCACAGCGGCATCAAAGGAGCATGGCTTGAACAAACACTTCTGCCAGGTCTTGATTGCACTTTCTCCTGGATTGTGAAAGCCTCTTCCCCAGCACTGGCAGGGTTCAGACCTGCCTCCACACCTCTTAGCACTGGGACTCTCCTTCAGGCTCTGGGTGCTCCTGGATTTTCCATCTCAGCCTCTCTCCTTCCTCACAGCTATGCTTCCCTTTCCTGCCTGCTCTCCCACACACGTTTCCTTGCTAGGGGCCAATTGTATGCTGAGGTCAGCCCAGGAATGAACCTCAGGGAGGCCTTTTGCTGCACTCAGCCCTGAGCAAGCTCTGGCTTTCCTGTGGGGTCAGCACTGCTGGCAAGGCCCTGCAGACTGGGATGAGGGTTGGAGCTCCATCCCAGTCTGGGGCACCTCACCAGTTGTGGGAGGGATGCAGCAATGTGACTGCCTCCCCAGCATTGCTCCATGTGCTCCTGCCTTCCATGCAACACCCTGGGAACCCTCACTGCAGTCACAAAGGCAAACCCACACCCAGGCAAAAGGAGAGGGTTTCCCAACTGGCCAAAACCAGCAAAGCATGTGCCCCAGCTTGGCATCCCCAGCAGGGACCACAGTCATGGCCTCGAGCCTTTGCTCCAAAGTGCCCACTGGGATTCCTTTCTTTCTCCCACACTTTCTTCCATCCCTGTTGTGCCTCAGCAGCCTTAAACCAACACTTTCGTCTCCATGCTTTGCTTGGCTGCTTAACTATTTCTTTTCACTGGAATACATGCATCTATCAAGCAGCCGGTACCTGTAAAAACGTCCTGGAAATAATGTCATTAAAAGTCACTAAGTGGTGACTGTGAATTCAAAATGATTTGCAGAGGCAACCTGTTTAGAACAGCTGATAAGATGCAGAGTTTTGCAATAGGTGTGCAAGACAGAAAAAGACTTAACATTTCCCCGTTGCTAGTGTTGGGTGGATTCATCATTGGGTTGTAGCTCTTGTTCCAGATTCTGCTCTATGTGGGCTCAGAGAAGCATCTCCTTATGAAATCACTCACAGAAGTGTTTAGGTTTCCCTGCTGTGAATGCTGCTCTGCATTGCATCTGATGGCCAAGGCAGAGAGGGGATGGATTATTTGGTTGCTGGGGGTAGGAGCTCCTGTTTGTGCCAAGAAAGACATCAGATGCAGATCCCCTGCAGCTGATGGATTTATGATTCAGGTGGGTATCTGGAGGACCCTGTAGCTCTGTGTGGTGTATGCCAATGGCACGAGCCAAACACACTGTGCTACTCCTGGCAGAAGTCACTGGACCACCCAGCTGCTCTCTTTAAAGCATCCATGGAGCAGGTCCACATCACCTTTCCACACCTAACATTGACTCCCATTTCTTCTTTTTACTCTCCTCTTGCGGACAAAGGCCACCAGCCACCATCTCTCCATGAGAGACTCCTTCTGTGGCCAGGCAGATGCACATTGCACAAGAGAAAGATCAGGAAAAGGGTGAATTTTCTACCTCTTTACCACATCAGAGCAACACAAACCCTTCACACCATAAATACACCGTGTTAGGAAATAACACATAGATAACTCCCAGTTGAGCGGGAAACAGCTGCAGTACCACCAGAAAGGGAAGGATTAGCTCAGGGGCACAGGAGGTTCAGGTTCAGGCAGCAGTGGGTGCAGAGATGTCAAAAGCTTCTTGGAGGCAGAAGAGAGAATTTCTCCATCACTGGATCAGAGCCACTCTGGCCACTGTCCCTGAAGCCAATTTTCTGTACTCCTCCACTGCAATGTGGTTAGTACTGAAGCATCAGAGGGGAATGCTACCCCTGTATGTCCATCCCTCAGTCTGGGGGTCAAAGCAGTGATTCAAAGAAGAAGACACCACCCAAAGCAGTATGAGAAGACATTTGAGGCCATCCAGTCCAGCTTCCTCAGCTCGGTAAGCATCACTCAGCTCTTCAGTGCTGTCTCTGCATGTCTCCACCCTGGTGGTGCAGGATCAGGGCTGTCCTCAACACCTACAGCACATTTCCAGAAACCCCAACATGCCAGAGGAAGGAAGCAAGAGCAAACAAGTTGTCACCTCTGCTCTGGGCCCAGACAATAGGAGGGTTTTAACAGGTGGAAAGTCCCTCGTGAACCATAACCCATTGCCAAACCTCAGACAGCTCAAGCCCCTCCCTACTTATCATTCCCACTGGGATTTTTGCTCAACTGCCAGAAAACAGTTTCTTATCAGTCTCTTGCTGCCTCTCCTCAAATGCAGAGCTTTGGGAATATCCAGGTTTCTCCCCAGAGTTTCCAGAAGCAGGTGAGAAGGTCACTGCAGCTCATGTGCACTGTCCCCCAGGGACCTGCAGCCAAACCCCACACACTGCCCTTGGCCATCTTCAAAGTGTATATGGAGCACATGGTGAGCATGTTGAGTGTACCCTGGACAACTTGGACCTGCTGTGCACAAATGATGAAGATTTGTATATGGTCAGGAAGCTCCACATGTGCTGAAAACAACAGATTTCCTGTACTGTGCTTGTTTTGATGGTCTCTCCTGCCATGGCAGTAGGGAGAGACTAGAGAGAATGACCATGAGCTGAGCCAGGGCAGGGTCAGATTAGATGTGAGGAGAAATGTTTTCCCTGTGAGGCTGTTGAGGCCCTGGGATATTGCCCAGGGAGGTGGTGGAGTCACCATCCCTGGAGGTGTTTCAGAGGTGTCTGGATGTGGCACTGGAGGATCTGGTTTAGGGTTTAGGGGTTCCAGCGGTGACAGGTTAATGGTTGGACAGGATGATCTGAGAGGTCTCCTCCAACTTTGATGGCTGTATGATTCTCTGACTCTATCTCCAATGCATCCAGCACTGCTACTCTTCCCTCCCTGTGCTGTGCAGTTTCTCTGCCCAAACCCACTGCATTTTGCCCAGACTACTCAGTGTACTCAGCAGGGGCAAACCCACCACCTTGCCTGATCTGCAGACCTTTGAAGTCATTCACAAGTCCACCAGACTTTGAGGACCATCAGCTGCAAGGCCTTTGAAGCCAGTCCTTAAGAACCCAAAAGATTGACCCTACTCTTGCAACAGGACCATTGGCTAATCCAGCCCCATGGCACAGCAGCTGCTGCACCCACCACCAGATGCAGGAGGCATCTAGGGAAAATCAGTTTCAAGCAAAAGAAACTGTATCTTGAAGATCATTAAAGGGTGACAGCCAGTTCTCCTAGAGCAAGAGCTCCCAAGGTTGCCCAGCTCACCCAGAGGGGGTTCCTACCTTCAGGGTACATTGCTGCTCTGCAGTCATTCACTGGCAGATTCAGTTCCTGGAAACACTCCTGGTGGGTTGAAGTTAAGAATGGCAATGGTCCTGCCCAGAATGGGAAGTATTTTTGTTCCATTTTATTTTTAGGTTTAGGATGTTCCTCAAAGAAACGTTTCTCATTGACAGATCACTGAGGAAGTGAGAGTGACTGACTTTTTATTGGAGTAATAGAAACAAACCATCAAGATTCAAGGAGACTATTTAGCTTAGAGGAACTTCAAGGTTGTGTTTAAAGCAAAGTGCTTGGAGTGTCTTCAAAAGATCTTTCTCAGACAAGCACCCAGGATACTCGTGCAGTCCTGGGGGAGGAAGGAGGCACAGAGGGACATTGCAGCCTCCAAACCCCCTTAGAATCACAGAACCATCAGGGTTGGAGGAGACCTCTAAGATCATCAAGTCCAACCATTGATTTGTCACTGCTGGAACCCCTAAACCAGGTCCTCCAGGGCCACATCCAGACACCTCTGAAACACCTCCAGAGATGGTGACTCCACCACCTCCCTGGGCAATATCCCAGGGCCTCAACACCACAACAGGGAAAACATTTCTCCTCACATCAATCCGACTCTGCCCTGGCTCAGCTCAAGGCCATTCCCTCTAGTCCTCTCCCTTCTCCCAGCCATGGGGAGAGCACTGCCCTTTGCTCATCCTGTGCAATATATAGATGGGGCTTGTTAGGTCTCATCTTGCAGCTGAGGAACAGCATCAGAAATTTTCCTCTGAGTGGATTTTCACATGGCACTGACAAATCCCTTGACATAAAGTCTATTATCAAAAATGTTCAGCAAAAACTATAGAGCACCAGGGAGGAATTCTATGCCTCCCTGTGTGCAATGTGTTTTGAACCATGGCTGCTCAGTACAGGCAAAACTTGGGGAGTTGCACAACTTTCCCTATTCAGGGGACTCTCCCCATAGACTTCAGAAGGAATTTCATGTGGTTAAAAGTCCAGATGATGGTAAAAGAGGTGATTCCTGTGTCTAGTTGTGCAGGTTTCATAAGGAAAGGGGGAAATTAAACCCTGTTTTTTTTCACATGAAATGCCTGTTATGTGAGACTTAATGAGCTAATTTCAGGGCAAACCCTGTGCATTTGTGAGTGTTGTGCTGTGTGTGACCCTGGGGAGTGACTGCCCTGGAGCCAATATATACGAAGACTTCAATCAAGATTAGTTAAAATGTAATAAATCTAAGTAGGCAGACATGGTCTGCCCCAGCTATTAATAGCTGCAGTGGAGAACTCAACAACTGTGGTTGCTCAAAGGGCTTAAACGGATAAAACGAAACAGAAGGTGTATGTTTTATTATAGGGTGTCACAGCGTTATCAGATGTGTGGAAATCATCCCTGCAATGCTACTGCACCACTAAATCTTGTGTGCAGGCTGAATGAAGAGGATTATTTCCAATAGCCTTTTGCTCATACTGCTGTCAGAGCTTTTCCATATTTGACTTTGTGCAAAGAAGCAAAGAGTTTGCGAAGGGAAGAGTCATGGCAACGCTGCGTGTGAGCACCAAATCAAATCAGTCATGGCTCGGCTCCTCACTGCCTCAGAACACACAGAGACAGCAGAAATGGCTCAAGATGCTCTGCAGGGATCCACTGCGATTTGGGTTTATATCCATCTCAAAGGGAGAAGATATGGATAAAGCACTTTATGGCAGATTGATGGAAAGCACTTATGAGTGTATGAGAGAAGGAAACTTGGTCAAGTATGACAGAGCGAAAGTGCATTAAGAATGGGATTTTATACTCTTTATACTGTCTGACTCCAGTTTGGACACTGCTTTTTAATCCTTGCCCACCTTCAGACCTGCTTGGGCACTGGGGCTGCCAGTGGTGTGGCACAAGCACCATTTCTCAGCATGCATTTCTCATAGAACCATACTATAGGATTTAGGGGTTGGAATGGAGCT
>NW_008679500.1:0-1030 GCF_000695815.1 Acanthisitta chloris | reverse complement strand
GCAGTACATGTCCTTCCACAAGCTGCCAGCTGACTTCCGCCAGAAGATCCACGACTACTACGAGCATCGCTACCAGGGCAAGATGTTCGACGAGGACAGCATCCTGGGGGAGCTCAACGAGCCCCTGCGTGAGGTGAGGGCTGCGGAGCCGGGCATGGGGTGAGGGTCACCCCCCTCCAGGGAGGGACCCCCTGCCCCGGGGTGGGGAGTGCTGTGGTCTCACCCGCTCCTTGGGCTCACCCACGTCCCCACAGGAAATCGTCAACTTCAACTGCCGCAAGCTGGTGGCCTCGATGCCGCTGTTTGCCAACGCAGATCCCAACTTTGTGACGGCGATGCTCACCAAGCTGAAGTTTGAGGTGTTCCAGCCAGGAGACTACATCATCCGTGAGGGCACCATTGGCAAGAAGATGTACTTCATCCAGCACGGGGTGGTCAGCATCCTCACCAAGGGCAACAAGGAGATGAAACTTTCTGACGGCTCCTACTTCGGGGGTGAGTGCTAGCAGAGCTGAGCCTGGGTCACCTCTTGGGGTCTGTGGGAAGCACCAGGGCACCTGCACTGCCCTGAGGCACCCACTTCGTGGTGGTTCTCATCTGTTTTGTGCTCCCTGGCGATGTTCTGACCTCAGCCCTGGTGTTTTTCCCCAGAGATCTGCCTGCTGACCCGTGGCCGGCGCACGGCCAGTGTCCGTGCAGACACCTACTGCCGCCTCTACTCGCTGTCAGTGGATAACTTCAACGAGGTGCTGGAGGAGTATCCCATGATGAGAAGGGCCTTTGAGACCGTGGCTATCGACCGCCTCGACCGCATCGGTAGGGCACGAGGGCGTTTGAAGCGGGGGCTGGGGCAGGGGAACCAGTGTAGCCCCAGTGCAGGGTCTTACAGCTCTCCCCATCCCTACAGGCAAGAAGAACTCGATCCTGCTCCACAAAGTGCAGCACGACCTCAACTCTGGCGTCTTCAACAACCAGGAGAACGAGATCATCCAGGAGATCGTCAAATACGACCGGGAGATGGTGCAGCAGG
>NW_008679499.1:47710-65697 GCF_000695815.1 Acanthisitta chloris | reverse complement strand
AGCCCATCTGACTCTAGCAGGCTTGGTCAAAGTAGCCGAAATTCTGCTGGTAGCACCAATCCTTTAGCCACCTATCAATAAGGTGGGTTTTCCTACTCTTCATCCATCCCTGCTATTGCAGGAACTGAGGTGAACACCACCTGTGCTCCTGTCCCATTTACTAGACTGCCCAGTTTACTGAAATCCTTTTTAATTACCCCGATGCCTCTTTTGTTGATATCATCACTGCCAGCCTGGACTACTAGCAGTGGGTAGTAGAAGGAGCTCTGGGAGTCTCCTACTGATATCCCTTACCTGAGCCCTAGGTAGGCAGCAGACTTCCCTGTGAGATGGATCTGGTTGGCATATAGGGCACATGGTATTGGCACCTGAAGTAACAGGTCATTCTTATTCCAGCCCATCTAATTCCAGCTTCTCAGGATGCTTAGGTCAAGGGGAGACAATAGGAAAGCCTTCAAGTTATAAAGAGATGGTGGCAAGAAGGTAAGTGGACAAACTTAACTCCTACCTTGGTGCCTGAACACTGGACAGACCACTTCTACTCATGAACCTTCCTGCTCTGTGAACAGGCAGCAAAGATAGTATGAGTAAAGTCAGTTTTGGTTTTGAAACAGATACTCTCTTCTCTGAGGTGTTGTATTGTTGTCTCGTGCCCATGATGTTGCAATTTCATGTGCTATCCCACCATTCTCCAAGGGTGAGTCAACACTACATTGCGCAGATTTATACCAAGTACCATCTCTAGCTAAGCAGCTTCAGTCTTCATATATTCTTTCAGCAACAGAGTTTTTCCTGATGTTTAAATAAAATTTTGTTTGCTGCAATTATATCCTCGAGGTTCTTGCGTGGTCTACCAAAAACATACAAAACATTTAATAATTCAACTGTTTAAAGAAGTTTTACATGACATGTTGCCCTGTCACTTCTCTTTTGTTGAACAAGCCCAACCCTTGATCTTTATTCACAGTTATATTTTGTAGACCTCCAGTCATGCCTGTTCTCCACTGGAATAATTGGAATTAATGTGTGTCTGTCTTAAGACAGCATGTCACCAAACTAGGCGTGGTACTGCAAATAACAATTTGGGAGCACTTAATATGGTGGAAAAGTTAGTATAAACTCACTAATGAGGAGTCAGATCATTAGAGAAAACTAACTAGTGAGATGACATTTAATGGATAAGCACAAGTAATTGTAATTGATTAAGGCTGAATACAGACCCAAGTCTGCAAAAAGGTCTATGCTTTTGCTCTTTTTTTTTTTTTTTTTTTTTTTTTTTTTTGAGATTATTGGTCTTTTGAGAGAAGATGACAACAATTTCAGTGGTTTTGAGGGGATCACATTCTTTGGTTCTGTGTGAAATTATTTGGTTTGCATTTAAAGTTCTTAGAAAATTAGAACTTGGAATTCTAAGTAAAGTTGTTTCAAAGTACTTCATTCTGCTTTTAATACATTGTGACACGTGGTGAAATTTGAAAGTGCTTTTTAATTACTGCAATTGGGTGAGCTGGACATAAGTTCCAGAAATGCCCTGCTCCAAATCACTTGCTTTCAAAGACAGGGGGAATATATGTATGCATGTATGCATAGGCATATGGAACAAGTTATATATATATAGTTTACCTATGCCATCCAAGCCAAACATTTATTTTGCACAAAGCTAGTGATGCTGTAAGCAACTATGGCAGCTGATAAGCAAAGGGTAAAGCTAAGAGTGCTCCAGTTTGGGAATTCATGTGTAAAAGTGTCATGGCATGGAGGTGGGAGGAACATCCTTTTCACATAGCTCTAGTGCAACCACTTTTAAAACACAACATTGCAGTTTGGACACCTGACTTCCAGAATATTTGGCAGGTTGCATGGAGTGCAGAGCAAGAATGTAATCAAGGTTTGAAGTCGCTTTATTTACAAGTACAGACTTAAATATGTATAGCTTGCTTAAGTTATGAAGAAAGGATTTGCAATTACAGTCTAGATATTTGGAGATCACAGGCATAGTTAAGTCCTTTTAATAATGACCGAAGCTAAAATTTCACAATGTATGGCAGAAAACTGCATGATGGTGAGATGTCTTAATTGGTATAATGACCGAAGCTAAAATTTCACAATCTATGGCAGAAAATGGCATGATGGTGAGATGTCTTAATTGGCCAACTAGTTTCCTGGATTAGACAGAAGGCATCCTGTGGTGTGGGGCTTTTGCAGTGTGCCTGAAAAAGAGCAGCACCAAATGCAGGTACATAATCCTCCCTGTGGAAACTCTCCTGCATTGGCCAAGGATTCCAAATGAGCCAACATTTCTTCTTCCAGATAAACATGCTGCGTAACAGCAGAACATCAGCAGAGCAAGCTGAGTCATTTATCTGTTACAAAATGTTCAAAGACGAGCTGTGGTTAAAGGCATCAGTTTTGATGATTTCTTCAAATTGGAATAATTCTGAATTTGTTAAGACATCTCACTTTTAGGTTAAATGAACAACTCTAGATTCCTGGCTCCCATCAGACTGTTCTGAAATCTGTCTAAAGTGTGTTCAGTGACCAGAGAGCCTCCAGTCTCAGAATTATTCAGGCTGGAAATAAATTGTCTAGTCTAACTCCTCTACTGAATGGAAGGTCAAGTATAGCATGTTGCTAAAGGCTGTGTCCAGATGGAGTCTGAATAGCTGCCAGGCTAGAGACCTCACAGCCTCTCTGGGCAACTTGTTCTAGTGTTTGACCACCTTCATAGTTTTAAAAAAAGTTTTGCTTTCCTTGTGTTTTAAGGAAATTTCTTGTACTTTGATTTGCACCAGCTGCCTCTTGTTCTTTCACTCATATCACTAACTAGAGTCTGACTCTGTGTCCCTACTGCCTGCCATAAGGTATTTACATTGATGAGATTCACCCTAGGCCTTCTTTCCTTGAGGTTGGACAATGCCAACTCTGTCAGCCTCTCACATATCAGATGCTCCAAGTCCTTGATCATCTTAGTTACTCATTACTGAACTCAATCTCGTATGTCCATGTCTGTAATTCATTGGGGAGCCCAGATCAGGGCACAGCAGCCCAAATGTTACATCTTCAGTGCTGGGAGAGGGGAAGGATCACCACCCTTGCCCTGCTGTCAATGCTTTTCTTCCCAGGAGGCTGCTGACTGCCTTTGCCATGCACACTGACAGCTCCTTGTCAGTTTGTTAAGCAACAGGACTCCAAAAGCCTCTTCTGCAGAGAGGCCTTCCAGCCAGTTGAACCCCAGCACATACTGGTGCATGAGTTTTTATTCCCTGGGTGCAGGACTCTGTGCTTCGCTTCAAACTTCTTGAGATTCCTTTTGTCTCAATTCTTTAGCCTGGCAAAGTCCCTCTGAGTGGCAGCATAACCTTTTGGTACATCAGTCATTCCTCCCAGCATTGTATCTTCTGCAAATTTGCTGAGTGCTCTCTTCCCCATTGTCCGAGTCATTAATGAATCACAGAATCATCAAGGCTCATTTTCTAAACTGGTCATTTCACTGTAGAAGGATGTCAGGCTGGCCAGGCAGGATTTCTATTTCATAAATCTATGCTAACTACTCCCAATTACTCTTTTTATCCTTAATATGTTTGGAAATGGTTTCCAGAAGCATTTGTTCCATCACCTTCCCGGGAATCAAGATAAGGCTGATGGGCCTGTAATTGCCCAAATCTTCTTTTTGAAGATAGAAGCGAATGGTGTTTGCTCATTTGGAAATTATCAGTGGAAATCAAGTGCATGAATCCACTTCTCTTTTTTCACTTGGTTTGGGAAAATTTGTGTTTTACCAGGAAAAAAACATTAACAAGTCTTAAAGCCATTTTTTGGGCTGGTAGAAGCACTTCAATAGTGAAGCCTGGGCAAGCGTAAGGAAGTCGGAGAGCGAAGTCAGATCTCTCGAGTTGTAGTTGGGAGTGGATAAAACTTGTGCTCGGGAGTTCAGTGCTACTGAGCTAAGAGTGATGCATTGCTTCTTCTCTTTCTCATGCCAAAGGCAATTCTCATCGAGTAGCTGGACACCACATCTGCCCTGTGCATCTGTCAGGGAGTGACACAGAAGAGCTCCCTCTCCCAAACTGCTGGGAGGAGACCGAAGGGCCAGCCTCTCCCCTCCTTGTTCTCCCTGCTGCTTTTGTTCTCTGCCTTAATTCCCTTTTGAAGGGCTGATATTTTATTCAGCAGCCCCTGCTGTGCTGGAGCCCATGATAGAAGTTTCTCAAAAGCACTCAGTTGACAAAATGCTAACAGCTGGTCTTTGAAACTCAGGGAGTGCTAGTCAGAGAGGTGAGGGTGGCAGGGAGCAATGCAGAGGAGGGAAGGGAGGGGACAGAAAATGCACTATTTGATCGGAATAACGAGGCAAAAAAAAGGCAGGTTTTTATTGCAAATAATAGACAGTGAACTTCAAACAACAGCAGAGAATCATTAAAAAACCACAGCAACAGAGTTAAATAAATGCATAATTAGTCAGCACCATGAAGGTGGAATTTACTGCACCAGAGATTCTTAAGGGAGAGTCAATAAATTCACAGCTGGTTTGGGGTTTTTTACTATTATTATTCTTTCCCCTCAGGAACAGAAGAAAATGTGAATGAGCCCAGGGCTGTTCTCAAGGTTTTGGCGGGATTTCCCTCCTTGTTGGCACAAGCTACAGCCTCTGTCTCAGTGGAGAGAGGGCTGCCAGATCCACTCTCCTGAGGGAGATGGGATGATTTGTGAGTGGCAGAACTGAATGCTCTGTGTGTTTGGGATTAAACTAGTGAGTAAGCATGTCTGGTCACAGAGAAATTCCAAGAAAATGTAGGAAAATGTGTTGCAAGTTCTGCAAGCACCTTAGCACAGGTGTGTGTAAGACTGTATGTGTGTACATAGGATAACAGGGTATGTTACTCCTGTTCTTGACTTCTGCATAGTTGTCAGAATCCTTCTGGCTTCTGTTTGTGGGTCTGTGCTGTCACAGTGTGAGCTCTGACACGTGTGCATTTGGAATCAGGCTATTGCCTGTGGATCCCTATATGAGAGGTGGCATGACTTGGAGCAAGTCCAGAGGAGGCCAAGAAGTTAAGAGGCCTGGATTACCTTCCCTACAAAGACAGGCTGAGAAAGTTGGGGCTATTCAGCCTCGAGAAGAGAAAGTTGTGTGGAGAACTCATAGCAACCTTCCAGTGTCTAAAGGGGCCTACAGGGAAGCTGGAGAGGGACTCTTCACTAGGAATTGTAGTGATAGACAGAGAGTAATGGGTATAAATTGAAAGAAGATTAATTTAGATTAGATATTAGGAAGAAATATTTTACTGTGAGGATAATGAGACACTGAACAGGTTGCCCAGAAAGGTTGTGGATGTCCTAACCCTGTCAGCATTCAAAACCAAGTTGGGTAAAGCCTTGAGCAACCTGGTCTAGTGGGAGGTGCCCCTGCCCATGGTGGGGGTGTGGGGGGTATGTTGGGAATAGATGATCCTTAAGGTCCATTGAACCCATTAGCATTCTATTATTCTATGTGGGTCCACTCTGCCATGCATGGGCACAGCATGGGGCTGATTTTAAAAGGTAACAAACTATATGTATCATTACAGAAACAGCAAAATTGTGTGATGATGTATCTACACAAGACACCCCTCCTGTTCCTCTTCCCTCTCCAGTGCCATCCGTACTAGATGTGTGTGAAAATGTTCCTCACAAATGCCTTTCTTTCCCCCATGATAAAATGCAAGTTTGTTCTGAACAGATTTCAAACTGTGTTTCCCTAGGGTGCATCACTTTCACAGATTGCCTTTCCAACATCCCCATCTCCACTGTGCACTAGGTACAGCTGAAGACATATAAGCCCATGAGGCAATGGCAATGCAATGAGTTTTGTCTGGTCAACTCATACAGGCAGCACCCTGTATGAGTCCTGTGTCTCACTGTGTCCCTGGAGCAATAGTAAGGCCAGGAGACAGCTGAAGACATATAAGCCCATGAGGCAATGGCAATGCAATGAGTTTTGTCTGGTCAACTCATACAGGCAGCACCCTGTATGAGTCCTGTGTCTCACTGTGACCCTGGAGCCATAGTAAGGCCAGGAAGAAAGTCCTGTAAGTAGATGTTAGAGGGACATTTGGTTTGTTGAAACAATTTCAAATAGAATACTTCATGCTAATTTTGTTAAACTAAATGCTTTGATTTTGAGATCATCAAAAAGCTTTGTTTTGATCAAAAATGTCAACATTCTGAATTGGAATTTCCATTCCATGGGGAAGAACAAAAATTTCAGTTTTTTATCACCAGCTTACAATGAAAAAAATCTTTAGGTTTCACAAGAGATAAAAAAATTAATCTCACTAAGTTTTTCTCCACATTACACAGTGATGCCCATAGAATGACCTACAGAACAGAATTGTTTTCCCTCCCCACCTCTAAACAACATGCAGAAAAAGTTGCTGTATTTCATGCCACTTGATTTGAGCCAGTCAGCTTTGTGCTTTAAAGCACAGGGGGTTCAAAACTGAAATCTGAGTGAAAGCAGTGTTGTCTTCTGCAGATTTCTGCCTGCTCCACTAACCATGCTCCTGGAGGAGCAGACACCCACTGTTGGGGGTGAGGGCTTCTGTAAATCTGCCGATATCAGACCTGCCAGGTGTGGGCAGAGAGATTTAATGCAACAGGCAATTAGGGAGCCTGAAATAAGGAATTTGACCCCCTCTACTGATTTCTCTACTCCCATTTTTTTAATGCCAAGTCTGATAGGGATTTTTCTGGCTACATGTGCAAAAATACAGACCATAACTTAGAGATAGACAACCAGACCTGAAATACAGTAGTTTAAGAAAGAAGAATTACTCTGTAAAATGACAGAAGAGACTGAAACTGTGAGACACTTCCTACTCCCACGGCTAAAAGACAACTGATTTCAGGAAGAAGCTTTCTCTCAGATTATCTGCCATGATAAACACTTTTCAGCAAAAACATAATGAGAAAAAGCAGTGCCTAACCCCAGAGGAAAGGAGAGAGACAACAGAGATCACATCACGCTATCGGTATGCCACCAAATCGGCAATTGATGCTAATGACAAATGGACATGAGAGATAAAATCACAGCCACGCATTGAAGCCTTCCTCTGAAAAGCCTGTGCCTGCCTCTGATGGAGACCTGGAGCTCTTGCTTTCTCTTTGCACCACAACAACGTATGTGCAACTTATCTCTCCCAGTAAAATGTTAAGCAGAACTGTGGGTGAGTGCTGCATGGGGTGAGTGCGTGAACAGGTCTGCATGTGGGAGAACGTTTGTGTCCTTGCCTGTATGGGTATGAGCACCCCATGAGCATCTCTGTACCTGTGGGAGGCATAGGACTGGGTGTATCAATCCCTTTGCACCTGCTGCTAGGAGTTAATAGGATTAGTCTGAGGTTTTTAAAGAGCTGCTGTTAAAGGCTTTTGTGTTAGCTGAACACGTGGGTTACACATGGAACCTTGCTCTGCATTCTAGGAGGTTTGGTGGAAGGAATCAGAAAAATCACATGTACTGAGGAGCTGCTACAGGGTATTATCTTTGCCACAGATGGTATTATTCCTGCAAGTAAAGCAACCAAGGGGAACAGGAATTGGATATTGAGGTCACAGAGGGAAACAGCATGAGGCACCACTTACATGCTGGGAGCAAATATTAAGGGATACTAGGGTTTGACTCATGAGGATTTAAAGTAGTCATCTGAAACCACCACACATCATCTATGCCTGGCAGGGACAGCAAGATGGAGGGTTGTGGGAATTAGAGGACATCACAGGCACATTCTGCCTATGGTCCCGTAAGTCGAAGTTTCTAGAAGAATTATGGGAATGACTGGAGCACCTGTGTGGATGTTGCACAGGGGCTGAGGTGGGCAAGGACAACATGCTGCACAGAGGTAGCCGTTGCTGTCTCTCAGGTTGTATTCTATGCAAGGTACATCACTGCAGTGCCTGAGTTTCCTGAGGAAAGCTAATGGTTGGACTCGGTCATCTTAGAGGTCTCCTCCAGCCTTGATGATTCTATGATTCTATAAACTTCTTGTATGGGGGGGTTCCTCATGGTTAGCAGGGTACAGGAGAGGGAGCTGTGTTGGAAGGGACAGCAACACTGAGCACAGCAGCCTTTTTCCTCCAAGTGCACAGCATGAGATCTTGGAGAAGCGTAACAAAGAAGGCAGATGTGACAGGTGGAAGAGTAACATAAAGAAAAGTCAGCTCTGAAAATAACCCATAGTGCTTAATGTGTGGGAGGAAGGATATAGAGGGTTTTGGGTGCTCTGGACTCTCATTCCAGACTGTTGCATAGCAGGAGAGTGCAACGGTTGACATGGATGGGCAAACCAGCATCCAAGAAGTGTT
Source organism: Acanthisitta chloris (assembly GCF_000695815.1). Lineage (NCBI taxonomy): Eukaryota > Metazoa > Chordata > Aves > Passeriformes > Acanthisittidae > Acanthisitta > Acanthisitta chloris. The sequence continues at coordinate 57,357 of NW_008679499.1, read as the reverse complement.
TGTGCTGTGCCAGAGCACTAGTCCTGCTTTACCAGCCTTGGAGTGTCAGTGTCATGGCTGTACAGCCAAGGCCTGGGCACAGCTGTGCATTCTGCATACAGCACTGCCTCATCTCCCAGGGCACTCTGTTAGGGGTGGACAGGTTATCGCAAAGGTGAGGCCACTGCACCCTTAAGCCATTGCATGACTGAAAAATTGCTTCTGCTGTGCCCAGTCCACCCAGCCTGCCCTGACCTAGCCCCTCGAGCAGTTACGTACTGCTGTTTGTATCCTGCACTGAAGCGGAGAGACTGAATCTCTGTTTCTGCTGGCTAGCAAATGTCTCACTGGGGAATTGTCACAGAAAGGACCAAATAAAAGAGACAGAAAAAAAGAGAAAATAAGATAAAGCTTACTTTCAGACCACCTTCTGGCTCAGAAAAGTTCAGGAGGTTTCAAAACAACCTTCTCTTTGCAGAAATTCTGAAGCTCCGAACCAAGCTAGTATTGGTTAGACACAAAGCCATAAATCAGGCTCTGGCTCCTTTTGAAAGCATTGGGGGTTTTTCATCACTGAATTTCTATTTTGTGTTAGAATCCAGGAGGGTTTTGCACTGCAAGCCTGCATAATGCTGTGGAAAGTCAGGATACACTCAAGAGCATGCTCCAGAAGAATGCCCCTGAGATGTTTCAGGTCAGTGGACCAAAACTGGCTCAAGGTTTGTTCACTGCTTAGATGATGTGGAGTGGTTTGGGGAACCGACTTACCCTGGAGTACCCGTGGTGTGTTCCCTCTACCCTTTGCTTCTGCCTTGCTGACTCTATTTGGCCTCTGCTCATGTTGTGAATTGCACCTATTACATTTTCTTTTGCAACCCCTGTTGTCACAGTGAGGCATCTGTAGGCATAGGCAAATGAGAAATTTGAGGTGTGCCTTTCCAGGGCTCTTTGGCTGTCTTTGTATATGGACAAGGTGTGAGGTTTTTAAGCAGTTCTCACCTTTTCTACTGCCCTTTCTGCCATGCTGGAGCAGCTGTTAGTGGGATCATGTGGAGAGGAACAGGGTGGCAGTTTGAAAGTTAGCCTATACTGTTCATCCTGTGTAGTTAGTTAAGGCAAACACAGACATTTTTGGGATAGGTTTGTTTTTTAAGCTGGGTCTCCTAGAAAGGAACAGCTGAAATCCTGTGTTTAAGTGGCTGCTCACAGCCAGTCCTGTGACTATGCTCTGGCAAAGCTCAGCTCTTTCTACATCTCACCAGGATCCCTTTTAACTTATCCACTGCATTTGTATGTGGTACAGATCAGTGCAATTTCACAGGCTTACTGAGGACTGCTTTGTATGACCTCCCTTACACAGAGTTCAGAGAGCACTGCTCCAAAATGCACCCATGACATGAAGTCAGCATTTGAATGGCAAGTTTGTTTTCAGTCTGCTGCAAACATCCCATTGCTTCAAACATCTAGCATTTGGCAGCAAACCGTTGTGAATTTGCAGAGCATTGTAGCTTTTTCTTAACAAAGAGAAGTAGAAAAAACAGACATGCATGAAAATAGAGATATATGTATATGAACACGTGGTCTTAGCCACAGGAAAATTTTTTTAAATGGCTGTGCTGACCCAGCTGGTGTGGGTTTGGATCTATAATTGCAGTGGTTCTCATGACACTTCCTCTTTCCAAAAGCTTTTTGGCAGAGACAACGTATCTGGCACGAACGACAGTGTGAAATGAAGATAAATGAAGAATATGGGTACACGATTCCCTAGAAGGAGGCTGGGTTGATCTTAATGCAGTTGAAGGTTTTCAGGTACTGTTTTGTACTGTTTTTCCATCTCAGTAACTAGAATAGCAACAACACAAGAGGCAACTGAAGTAAGCAGAGCAGGAAAAAAGCAGCCCTGCAGTTAGTACATCAGCTTAGGGTTTAAGAAAGCCCAGCTCACATCCTGCTTCTCCTGTAAACTGCTGTATAGCCACCTTGAAACAGAAAAGACATCCTGCCCTTTCTTTTCAGACTCTCAATTTAAGTATATTTTGACATATAGGTCAGAACATGTGTCTCATTCTGTCCAGTTCTAAAGCAGAAGCTTTAGCCTGGTGTGTCCTCTCTAAGTGTACAGGTGACATTAGCACAGAGCACAGCTTTCTTTGGCCTTACTACTACTGAAAACAGGGATCAGTGCATGTCCAGAGGTGCTGTGAAGGGACTCTTGTCTAGAAGGATGGGTGGTATGAAGCTCGGGAGACTAAGTCAATAATTTAAAAGCAGATAATTCTATAAACACTAGATGGGTGTTTAGCAGGCAGATCTGTGTTATTTGCCCTTAGTCATTTGACTGTAATTTTGAGAGTGACTCCCGTGATGTGGTACATGAGGAATGCTCACCATGTGAAATCCCTCATCCAAGCAGTGGAATATGCAGACAGGTGAAACCCCTACAGAGCTGAATTCTCTTGTCAGGGTTTATGCCATCCAGGTATACCCCACTGGATTGTTTCAGGCAAAGACTGGAAGACCTACACAGTAGGGAGCTTCTCTCTGCCCTCTCCATGAATTGTATGCAGAAATGGAAAATCTCCATTTTACAGGAAAACACTTTTCCTGCTGTAGGTAACTTAATATGATTATGTGTCAGTCAGGTTCTAATTGGCTTTGATTAGCAGTTTACACATATGAGATGTTAAATTCTTCCCTATCTTTCAAATGTATTGAAATAAGCCACCTCCAGTCTGATCCTGCTGATGGTTCTCTAATCAAGAAATGAAATCTGTCTCAAGACAGAGACTATTTTTTTGGTTGGCAAGTAAGTTTGATCTCTTGAGTCAAATGATCCCTTCAAGGGAAGATCAGTAAAATAGAATTCCACTGTATTATCAACCTGAAGTCACAACAAGAGAAGATACAAGAATTCCACTGTATTATCAACCTGAAGTCGCAACAAGAGAAGAGACAAATATAGATGAGTTGCAGGCCACTGATTTCCTTTTCTCCTGAATGGGGCTCTCTGAATGCATTAGAAATTTCTGAGAGTCTCCAGCTTTCCACAAGATCCATCTTGTTACTGTAATTTCCCTTAATTTTTAGTTGTTTGCTCTGTGGTAGATGCTAGCATGTATAGTACTTTACATGCTGTGTAAAGATGTACAAAGCAATCCTTATGGTTACCAACTTCTGTCAGATCATTTTTTTCTCCAAGAGCTGATTGCAAAAATAGAGGTTTGTTTTTGTGCTCCAAGAGCTGATTGCAAAAATAGAGGTTTGTTTTTTGTGGTTTATTTTTTTTTGTTGTTTGTTTGTTTGTTTGCTTGCTTTTGGTTGTTTGGGGTTTTTTGGGGGTTGGGGTTTTTTTTGGCGCTTTTTTTTTTGTGTGTGTTTTTTGGTCTTTTTTTTTTTGGTCAGTGTAAGAAAGCACAATTTTCTGAGGAGGAAAATGAAACATTGATTGCAAAAATAGAGGTTTGTTTTTTGTGGTTTATTTTTTTTTGTTGTTTGTTTGTTTGTTTGCTTGCTTTTGGTTGTTTGGGGTTTTTTGGGGGTTGGGGTTTTTTTTGGCGCTTTTTTTTTTGTGTGTGTTTTTTGGTCTTTTTTTTTTTGGTCAGTGTAAGAAAGCACAATTTTCTGAGGAGGAAAATGAAACATTTTAGTCTTACTCAAGATAGCTTATGCTACAGTGCTGCTGTAGTATCAAGAAAGTTGTATTTTGGATGTCAGTGAAGTTGGATTCCTCAAAGGAACTCTGTTCCTTAGATCATGGAGGGGCTTCTTTTGGCCAGCTGGCCACATATCTCATGGGAGACAGAGGCTGAGCTTAATCTACCAAGACTTTAAACATCTACAGTTTAGATATCCAGGACTGAACACCTCACCCTGACCACCCTGTGGAATGTTGCTTGTAACCATTATTGCCAAAGGGCAGTTCTTTTCAGTCAGGGTGCCTGATGGCAGGATCTAGGAGGCCTTCTGCTCCCCTGTCCTTCTCTTTGAAAGAGATATAAACTCTATCAGCCATGGATAGAAAAGTCTTTCTGCAGGGTTAATGGAGCCAGCTGGTATGATACGTGAAGGGATCAAATGATCTCTCTGACAAATGTTTGAGTCAGAAAAGCTTCTAGATATTTGTGTGTGTGTGTGTGGGTTCATATCAGGGTGTTTTTTTCCCAATTGATTGCTTAAGAAGAAAGACTTATACTAGCTTCCTGGGGAACTACAAGAAATGTATTCTGAAACTGGATTTGATGAAAGAGAGTCAGTGGGCCCCAGGAGGGAATTCCTGCGTTGCTAAAAGGAGTGTGAAGGTGGATGACTGGCTATAAGACCCACTGGTTGTTGAAAACATGCTTTGTGATAAAATTTGGTACAGAAAGAGAAAGTTCTGTCCATTTCTAGTCCTCTTGGACCCACTGGTTGTTGAAAACATGCTTTATGATAAAATTTGGTACAGAAATAGAAAGTTCTGTCCACTTCTAGTCCTCTTACCGTCAGGAGAAGGGAAGTCTAAACCCATGTAAATTAACTCTGAACAGTGGTTTCCACCTGTATTCGGAGCCAGCCTAAAACACCTCTGAAGGGTTATATAGAGGCCTTCTTCATCTTTTTCATTTTGCTCTGAAACCTAACCTTGAATATTTTCTGTAGAACCATTTCTCCAGCATGTTTATTTCTCCCCTCCTCTACCCATCATAAAGAACCTTTTCCCCTGCCTTGAGACAGAACAACCTCATTTTTGCTTCCACTGGTGTCAACTAGCTTTGAGAGGCTTTCAGTTTGCCTTTGATTTTCACCATGCAGATTTCCTTTTCTTTCAACACATTGAATTTAAGGCTGGATTGATGGTCCTGCAGAGCAATGTTTATCTCTGTGATAAATAACACAAGGGCTCCCCATACAGATCAAATGAAGCTGGGATTTCCAAGGTGACAAGAATCCATAGAATTCTTGAAGACTTTAGGTTTAGTACGCTCTGAAAAATTAGTGGTATTCTAATTATAGCACACCAAAAGGGCTTGGCTAATTGTTTGCTTTCTCCTCTAAGGCTGGGGTGGTTGTGGTGCAGTGACAGTGTGTTGGAGTGGATTTTGTCTTCTTTCTTTGTCAACAAGAGCATCTGTGCTTCCTTCAAAGAAACTTCGAGAAACCGGATTTCGTGGAAAGTGTCCCTATCCATGGCAGGGATGTTGGAAGTAGGTGGTCTTTAAGGTCCTTTCAAATTCAAACCATTCTATGACTTGGAGAGAGAGAGCTGATGACCAAAACAGAGACTGTTCAGTTCACATTGTTCATGGCTCATACTCACTTTGGCATATGTTACTTGTTGACTCCAGAGCTCAAGCTCATGTGACTACATGTATGCAAGTTGGCAGGATGTTTAATGCTTCTTGCCTTTGGCTTCTGACCCCGCTCCACATTTGAAAATCATTATAATTTGATAGCTGATTAGTTACCTATCATACGGGTAGATGAGATATAGTAGAGCCCTTCATCTACCTCCTGAAAAAAAAATCTGGTATAAATAGCCTTCCTGTTGGGCACTTAGCCAGATAGGACTGGGACAGAATGGAACATAGAGATTTCAGTTTTTCTTCCTTCTGTGAGTTCCTTCTCAGTTTAATTGCTGAGGTTATTTTAGGCTAGGAAGTGAATGAGGGAAAGGGAGATGGGATAATCGATAAAGAAGCTAGTGCTGATATTACTTGCAGATCTAAACATGCAGGATCCTTTTAATCTTGAGTTTGGCAGTCTGGTACCTTATGCTACCACAGAATTAACTTAAAGCCTCCACAAACGTTTGGGAGAGAAAACATAGTAAAAGTATAGTAGAGCAGACAACAGAAAAAAACCTGTAAGGTGCAGCTAATCAGATACCCTGAGATCCCGGTGTTGCACAATCCTCTTAGCAAAAATTATGCTGATAACTTTGACCTTTTTAGGGCCTTAATTTTGCAGATGTGATGCATCACTTAATATTTTCCATGCGCAAAACTCAAAGCAACTTAAAAAACGAGGGTAGCTGCAGCAATCCTTTATTACAGACAGACTCACTGAGAAAAATGATTTAACAAAGCCATTAATAGTCACAAGGTTTGCCCATTTTATATAGACACAAAGTTAACATATCCTCCAGACTCAGCTTACCTCATCCAAAGTTATCAAGCAGCTCAGTGAAAGTGCTTCATTAATAATGTTGTCCCATCCAGCTTGCCGATGCTGTACTCCCTACCTAAAAATCCCATGATATACTGATTTTTCCCTGTCTCACAAAGGCATGCCAGGTTATTATGCACTCTGTATTTATTTGGTGGCATGAGTTATACTTGCCTAATTGTGCATTTACTCTTTTAAGACCAGCAAAGTAGCATGTTTGGATCCAGGTACTTGTTTGGCTCCTTACAGGGACAGAAGCAGCAGCAAAGTTCAGTTATGACAGTGCACCAAGTATCATCAGGGCTGACTTAGGGGCCTTAAGTTCAGGTCTGAGGCCAGATTGTGCTTTTTCAGTAAAGACAGTTACACACAGCACCCACCACCTGAAGTCCTCTGAGGAATGGGGCTGTTAGCTTCTGGAAGAAATTGATGGATACAGTCAGACATTGCAGCTTCTTTAATGTTTGTATTTTGCAAATTGGGGAGTCCTGACCTGAGCAGAGCAGTCAGTGGTGAACCACAAGACCATTTCAGAGATGTGGGGACCTGAGCACACTGGCCAGATGCTCACTACAGTGGCTTTCTATAATGGTGCTTGGTAGAAGGAGCCCTAATAAATTCCATTCAGTTAATAGACCCCACGTCCTACTTTTCCCATCCTTGCATTCTGTATTTGGTAGTGTTAGACAAGGTACAGAAAGAGAATCATACAGAGAATCATTTAGGTTGGAAAAGACCTCAAGATCATTGAGTACAACCTTTGACTGAACACCACCTTGCCAACTAAACCTTGTCCAGCTGTTTTTTTAATACCTCTAGGAATGGTGACTCCACCACCTCCATGGAGAGTCTGTTCCAATGCTTGACAATCCTTTCTGTGAAGAAATTCTTCCTGATATCCAACTTGCCCTTCTCTGGACATGATCCAGAACCTCAATGTATTTCTTGATGTGAGTGGCCCAGAACTGGACACAGTACTTGAGGTGCAGCCTCACCACTGCCTAGTACACAGGGACAGTCACTTCCCTGGTCCTGCTGGCCATACTAATTTTGATACAAGCCAAGGGGTCTTTTTTATGCCATACACAGACACCCAAGGCACTGGCTCATGTGAGGTTTAACCAGCAAAGATCAGAGCTGCATTTCAAAGTCTCTTCAGATTCCCTATTGCTGTTTCTTCCATTTCCTCTAGACCTTTCTTCTGCCTGAAATCCTGGAGTGAAGCTTTCTCTGAAACTCTGATTCCATGGTCTGTTTCCCCCAGTGGTGCCTAGTAGAAGAAATTTTGTCTCTTGGATATCAAATTTGAAAGCAAAAATGAGAGAGACAATAACAGTTGCTTTAAATAATGAACAAAAGTACCAAGAGATTTATTTTCTCCACCTTTTTCCCTCCGTCATGCAGATATTCTCTTCTTTAAAAACAGTTTTCCAAAGCGGGTTTTCATGCTGGATCGACAGCCCTGGAAAACAGCATCCTCTGTTCATATACCAAATGGGAATAACTAATGCGTGGGAGTTCAGAATTTCAGCAGTAGCAGCATGCCTTGGACTTAATATAGCTAGAAGGTTGCATATATGTGAAGGTCTAGGGTCATCTCTCTGGTCCACTCAGTAACACAATCCTGTGCTCTTCTGAGCAGTGAGGATGAGAGTAGATGTGGCAGTTTCCTCATTTCTAGGGAGGTGATAAATGATCAATTAATGATTTCACTATAGCAACTAAAAAGAATTTACATGACAAAATACATCCCTGGTTGGCCTGGAACACATGTCCTCCAGTCAAAAACTGTGGATGTTGCTACAAATCTTCTTGAACCTGTTTTGCCTTTGAAATTAGCAGATTGGAATTGGTTACAAACTTGACATTGTTCAACTCATATTCTGTGTATAAAAAAGCAAAATGTTGCTACTTTGGCCCTACCCCCTTTTTTTCTCCTTACACTGCATAGCTCATTCTGTCTTCACTCAATCTGCAGTTGTGATTGGTCATCTAACTCATGACATTGCTTCTTACTTAAGGGAAGCAAGCAGGCAGCAGCTCCTGGTGTAAATACTTGCCTACAGAAATCTGAAGTTAGTTGCTGAAAGATTTTGTGCCAGTAAAAAAAACCTCTAGAAATTGATATTTAAAGCAGTGCACAAAAGTGGGTGTGAGGCCACTTGAATTGCAAACAGTTAACAACTCAAGCAATTGTTTCCTAGCATTTCCTTTCTGTCATCTTTCAGATATCTTATAACTGTGAAAATGTACTTAGGGATATTTTTAGGATGAACAGGGTTAATCAGCTACAATACAAATTGAATTTGAACTTTCTCAAGCTGAACAGCTTTTGAGGTTCAGAAAGTCTCAATTAAATTTTTCTTCTTTTTTTTTTTTTCATTATCACTGCACTTCCAAATGTCCAGGTGTCAGCAGATACCAGATTCAGGGAGCAGTGATATGCACTGATAGGGTCTGTTCTCATGTTATTTCTAAGATAACCAGACGCAGAATGTATTTGAAGTCATCTTTTGAAAAAAGTTTGTGCTGATGAGAATTCTGTCCCTGTTTTCCAGAAGACTGGGTATTTCAAATGAAGTCAGGAGTGGATCAAGCACCTTAGCTGGAAATGGGTGTAAGAAAAGTTCATAGCCATGCTCTTAATAGCTGTGCTTGTATCTAGTGGTGTTTTTTAATGGCTTTTTTGTTTGCTTGCTTGTTTTGTCTTGGAGGTTTTTTTGGGTGGGGTTTTTTTGTTTGGTTTCCACCCCCACCCCCCCTCCGGCTATCAGCTAGGCATATAATGTTATTGCCAAATAGATGAACAGATTAAGTTTTATCCTGAACTCACCTCTGAAGTTAGGAATCTTGTCTGCAAACTCCTCATTGTGGGGATGGGGGTTTGGAGGGTGGGGGGTAAGGTAGAATCCAGAAGGCATGAAGTGACATGCAAATTCCATCATTGCCTGGAAAGTTTTGACAACCTGGACATCCTGTGATGAAGGTTCAGCCAAGGATGTGACATAGAGACAGTCCTAATAGTGTTGATGTATAAAGGAGATAAGACTGAGCCAAAGATCAAGTATTTTTCCAAGCTTGTTACAGGACTTACCTGTTTGTCAGATCTTGCTTGCAGTAACTGAAAACAAGAGATCATAAACCCATACACCACCAAACCCACAGAATTTGGAACACAATGCTGTTGAAAAGCTAAGAGAAATGAGGAGACCCACACTGAAGCCTGCTGTATAATCTTCATTGCAGTGTGGTAGACTGAGATGATGGAGATGGATGGATCCTTAAAACAGATGAGTGTGTAGACAGAAAGCATGAAAGTTGTTGCATGGGAACCCTCACTGGGAAGGCACTCCAGAAGTCAAGAAAGTCAGTCTGATATTTTTCCTATTCTTTACTGGGGATGGAAAAAGGCAGGACTGTTTATTTTAGCACTCCAGGAGGTACTTCCTTGCTAATGTGCATGATTTGGAGATCTATTTTCCTGATGGCTTTTGCACTTGCAAATGAAAAAAAAAAAGTGACGT
>NW_008679499.1:9185-47695 GCF_000695815.1 Acanthisitta chloris | reverse complement strand
TCTCCTGCCTCCCTTAGGGTCATGGCACATCAGAATGAGTGAGACTAGAGACAGGACTTAGAAGTGGAATACTGGAGGACAAGTTGATCATCATTCCTGAACAGGCATAAGGGATGTGTTGGAAAAATAAGAAATGTCCACATCCACCTTCCATAGGACACAGTCCCCTGTGTGGATTCCCTTCCCCTCACGTTGGCTCTAGCAGTCTGGACACTTGTCAAATCCCCAGCATGCAGCTGCCTGCATCTCGCACTCCATTATTATTGCTGATGCTAATCTCTGACCGCTGAACACGGGTCAGAACCAGGAGATAATTGCAGCTCCGATCTGCCAGGCACGGTCCTTTGTGAGTAGTTAATGAGTGTTCAGGAAAATAAAGCAGAAAGAAGAAAAGGGGGATTGTGGTTTGCATACAGTGAGATAGGGAATGAATAGGAGATGGAAGGAGGGGACAATTCACTGATAGGGGAAAAAGAAAGAATTGGGAAAAAAAGAAATCATTTGCACTAAACCTCCTACTGCCTCATTCTTGTTTCACCCAAGTTGATGCTGCTAGCTCTGGTAAGAAGGGGACTGAGCAAGCAGGATGCAGTGACACTCTGGGCCTGTTAGCAATGCTTTGGTTCTGGGTGCCATGAATGCAGAGATGGAGGTCAATGTCTCCCCTGCCGGTCAGGAGGTTACACCCACAAGACCGATATCCTTGTGCTCTTTGCTCTCAGTCATTTCCACTCCTTTGCACTGCGTCACACTGCCTGTGTGTATGAAGGTGCCCTCTAGAGATTGGCTATCTACTCCTAAAATTTGCTTTAGCTCTCTCTTAGCTTGAGTGGCAGTGACCTGTATCTCTGTATCTGAATCACCAAACTTTATTCCCAGCTCTATCTTTATATCAGATATAGAAGGATCATTTTTGGTGTCTCAAGGAAAAAGGTGACTTTGATCAAATTCTTGACAGGCCCTTACTCCAAACAAAAGGTAGCTGCATCTAGTGATCCATGTGATACTGTTGTCCCTAAAACTGGATTCTTTCAGCTGGTGTGCAAGAAGTCAATCCATATACAGGGTCAAATACTTGATTTTATTTCGTATCTGAGCAGAGATGGGTAATAGGTGGTAAATCTACAAAGCTAGCACCCCTTCAGCATGCCAGGTGCTCATTTTTGCACACTTTGAACAATAAAAAATTGGCATTTCCAGTAAGTGTAACAACCTAAAGCTATAGTAATTGGCTTTTCAGTCTCTGTTTAAAGACACAGTGCACATTTATTTTACTATGCATGGTCTATGAGGAGGTGGCTTCTATGAGTAAGGGGTGATCATAGCCAACAGGGGGGACATTTTATCATGTTAAGGAGCACAAAGTTCAAGCTAAGTTGTTCTTTGGCTTTGTAGTTTGATTTAAAGCGTCCTCCTGTTCTTACTTCTTGGATCATGGCTCTTCATTCCTACAGCTTTGGTTATTCTCTCATTTTTCATAAATTCTTTTGTCTTGTACTCTACATAGGTGACTCAGTGAATTTTTAACTTTTAACCTTCTCATTGGTACTTTATTTTGATAATATGACTCCTTGTGAAGATCACAGAGAGCATGAGTGTTCTCTCTCATGAAGGGGATGGCTTTACCTGCTCCTGTGACATCTGTCACAGGACATAAATGACACACTATGGTGACACAACAGCTTGGTGGTCTGAGCATGTCTGGGTTTTTGGAAACCAGAAACCACCTCAATGGAGGAGAAGGAAAACTGCTTCTTGCAAATGAATTAGAGTCACTGGGGATGGAGTTTGAGGGGGAAATAAATGATTGTGATACGTGTTTGTGTCCATATGAGTCCCTTCTTCCTAACGACCATGTTAATGTGCTCATAAAAAGATATGGCGCAGGGGGAACGTGAGTGTTCAGGCTGATTAGCATTTTATGGCAGAACTAAGCTCCATGACAAACTGATGGCTGGGTGGGCTGTTTTACAACCCAGAAAACTCTACTTTAAGATGCTGAAGGTATGAGCTCCTTTTCCCTATTTTGAGTGCTATTACATTAATAATAATATTAGTTATTATTAACCTTTGAGGGTTCCTGCAACTCCCACGAAAACAGAAGATTGTGAGGTAGTTTGGGTGACTCAGGTGAGTTCTAACCAGAAATGAATGCTCTGTACTGGCACAACAGGACAGGGTACCGACCTGACAGAAATGCCTGCAATCGTCTGCAAACATGACTGACATCCTGAGACCTCTTGGACCTACTAGCCAGAACACTAGGTATTGAGTCCTGGTGTCTTGGCAATACCCAGTCTCTCTCTGTAGTTGGCTCTTTGCTTTCAGTGAAGTATTAACTGCTTTGCTTTCAGTCCAAGCTCATGTGTACCATGGTTGTATATTGTTTTGAATTCTGTGTGGTTTTCAGCTGTGTTGAATGACCTACATCCCCTTTGTTTGGAAAGAGATGAGGTTTTCCTCAGGGCAAGATACACCATGAGTATATTTCCAGGTTTAGAACAGTCTGTGAGGTCCCATTCCAGTCCCTAAAGCTTCTGGGCTGGGTTTGTGTCCAACAGTAATGCTAAAGAGATGAGGTATGAATTGGTAAAATGGGGCAGCAGAGAAAAAAGGAGGGTTTGAATCTGGATGTGAATATGCCTTAGAGAGCACCAATCTTTCCAGAACTGGGACTATTGCAGATGCCCATGCAGAGAGTCTGTTCCTCAGAGCTGTGGAGCAGGTTCAAGCAGCAGGGCTTTGTTAGGCAGGGAGCAGCTCCTTCTGTGAGGCAGTGAGCAGAGGGACTATGTGACGGCGAACATTTATCCCACATGCTCTCTGTTGCCTTCAGTGATGGAAGGGCTCCATCTGGTTAGAAGTCTCAGTATATAACTGCTTATCATATAATGTCACTCGGAAGTCAATTTTTTTTAAGGACGGGAAGTGACAGGTATTGAATAGCCTAATGTCAAGAGAATAACAGGTTTTATGACAAGAGATTTAGAAATGTGAGAGAAGTGGTTTTCAGGGCAGATCAATTCTGTGAGTGAATGTGGTGCATTGTGTTGGAGAAGAGATGCAAGCCCAGCTGCAGTGACAACTCGCAAGGGGAAGTGCAGCAGAACAGATAAAACGAGCCATGCATCCTGCATATATGGGTTTGTGTACACACACGTAATTAGTAATGAAGACCTCCATCAGCATTCTGCCTTTATTCAGTCGTGTGTAAGCCTTTGTTTCTTTATATATATGCTGAAGACTGTTACAGTAGGTCTCTCTGGAAAAGCTGGAATAGCCTTCTGGGCATTAGGAATAATTAATTCTAAGTGCATACTCAAATGCATATTGAATGGAGGGCTGGAGCTGTGTAACATACTTGCAAGGAAACCTGAAAATATGTAAGAATCTCTGCACTTCTTATCTTGCTGCTGATTCCACCCTGGAACTTGGCGAATCATTAAGAAAAAATGTAGTTCCACAACTGCGGAAATTTCTCATAATGCCCTCATTGAGTGTGTGGTTTCCTTCCCTTTCTCCACACCCTCTTCTTCCCAGTGTGCTGTCTGGGAACACAGTAAGTGTTAGGTATTACTGATATATAGAAGTGAATTGCTAACTCACTTAACATGAGGACTCTGAGAATGAGCTTGCAATCAAGAGAATTTAGTCGAAAACCCCACAAGTAGGTTTTCACACTGGTAATGCTTATCAGCAGGATAATGGATAAGCAGGAAGTTACCAAGTGTTGCCAACTGGGACTAAGCACTACAGCTTACAAACTGAATATTTGGGGGTCACTCTGCCATCAAAATATGTGACAGAATAGTATATTTTTCACATGAATTCTGGTAGAATATGGATACAAGGAAATTGCCATTTGTACCGGGATATTCCATAAGCTGGGATAGAAGGGAGAAAAAGACTCACATTTCATGGATCAAAATATTTGTCATTGCAATTTGCTTTGTTTGCCTTTATTTGTCAAAGGGTGAATTAACCCTTTCGTCACTTCCTGGGAACCTATCATGCTTGTGGTCTCCTTTTAAATTCATGTGAATGTTGCAGGCATGTTAGAGCCAAAAAGAATGAAAATTGGAATGTTTTTCCAAGCTTCACTGATGAGCTGCAAATGCCATGCTGAGGTGCCAAGATGAAATCCTCACTGTAGTTCTCAATAAGGTGCTTCTGCTTTCTCCTTCTATCAGCAGTGAAGCAGTTAATGGTAGTGGTCTTTCCCCTTCTGGGGAGACATGGGAGCCCTTGAAAGGGGCAGGAGGGTTCACTTCTCTAAGCTGTAGTTTTGAGGTGTATTTTTGCCACACGTTTCAGCTGAGAAGCTTAAAATCTCACTCATTCAGATTGTGACAGCTCCACAGCCCTGTAGCTATGCTTCCCTGAACCTCTGAAACAATTGCCCAGAGAGCACCCAGAAATGTTCTTGCACACTGTAATGGGCACCAAAGCCTTGGTAAAGCTGAATCCAGCCTTCAACCCCTGCCTTGCAAATGACTGGTGTTCCATCATCTTTGTTGATGGGCTGTCTGCGGTTGTCAATAAACATATGGGAGCCCAGACTGAAATTCAAGACAGTGGGAGATGTCCTTGCATGGGTATGTTTGCCATTAGCTACCAGGCCTGCTCCTGATTGAAAATTCTAGCATTGCAGAGCAGCACACACAAAATGAACTGGCAGCCTGCCCAGGCTGCATATGGTGGCTGGAGATGGGGTGAATTTGGTGAGAAATAGGGAAGCTGTGATGATAGGGAATAATAGCAGCTATTTCTGCTATGGGATCATTATGTCCTGAGCAAAGATGTGCTTTTGATGAGAGCAGGATGAGTGGTAGGAAGTTTTGGCTTCTTATACCTACAGCCTTGTTCATGTCTTTTGGATGTGCGTTTGTAGTGCTATGCATGCATCAATGGCTTTTTTTCTGGGGAGAGGATGAGTTTTTAGTTCCACAGCAGAAGCAATGAAGGATGTGCCTGAAAACAAAGTCCCATCAAGAAGCCACAACAGTGACATCCTTTTTGGCAGAGATATGATGAAAGTCAGTGGCTGCAGTTTGGATCTTTCCTTCCGGGGAAAAGGAAGCTCTCCTTTCTGGATGTGAAGAAAAGGCTACTCCTTAAGGCATGAGGCAAAAGTTATTAGGGCCAAGAGGTTTCCAGGATAATAGCAGCAAAAGCAGGGACAAAATGAAGCGAGGGAAGCAGTGGTGAATGTGTCACTGAAAGCAAGCAGGTAGATAAGATGTGTTGGACACAGAACTAACTGAAGAAGCAGATTTGAAAATAATGAGAGAGAAAACTGCTGTTCATTATGGTTTCTGCTACATTCAGGGAAATAGGGCTTGACACTGGCATTCTTTGCAAATAATCAGGATTATGCCAGTGAACTGACCCAATTCAACTCCAGGACTGGAGTTCTCCATCTGTGAATGCTGCTTAATTGCTCAATGCAAAGGAATAGGAGTGCCAAGGCCACCACTAAGGTCTCAGTCTCAATTCCATCGTCTTGATCTCTGGTCTCCTGACAGAGACTGATGGTATTGAAACAGCTGTGCTTGAGTTTTCTGTATGAACCATAGTCTGCTCTTTGCAGACTTTTAGAAGACAGTGTTTGGTACCCAGAACGGCAAGCATGATAGAAGAAATCTGTGCCAACTAGCATGGAGATTTTTTTCTCATTGTCAAGCTTCTCTCTTCTCTCTCAGGAAAGATATTGCTTTCTTCTTCCTTAGTGGCATGGGTTACACCATGCTGTAATCTCCTGAGCCTGGACTGCTCCAGGGCACCCTGCAGAGGAGTCTGGAGAATGAAATCTAAGATTTAAAGCAGTATACTACAGGCTTTTCACATGGGGAGAGAAACACAAGCTTGAGGGATTTCCCTGTTCTTCCCTGAGGCTGCCATGAATACTTCACAGGAGTCACTGGTAAAAGCAGATCCAAATCTATCTGCTGAAGAAGGACCTTGCTGCTTCTTTCATAGTGTGGGTTAGTCATGGACAGTTGTCAGACTAATCTTCCATCGCTTGTGCCTTTCCTGCCAGTACGGCCAGTATTCAGTTTAGCACTAAACCAGGAGGTGCCTAGTGCCCGTATAAACTAGAACACTTTTGTAGACCTTTGTATACAGGTGGGACATGAAGAACTTGTGTCTGTGAACTGCCCTAAGAGAGGGTCTGTAAAGGCACAACCATGAATCTAGACAACAGCTGCCTGAACAGGGACAAAACTTTAAATGATGCATTGAGCAACATAGAAAATAACACATTTGGGGTGGGTACATGGCTTCGAGGCAAGGGGTAAAATGAGATCCCCAGTCCAAGTGGGATTTGTCCAGCCCTTAATCTAATCTTTGTAGCCTCTTACCTGTTCCTGGTGGCCAAGAAGCCTCGGTGGAGCTGCACAGGATGTGCACCTCATATCTAATCTACTGTAGATGTAAAGTTTGGGCTAGAAATAGTGCTGAAAGTTGGTCTTTCCAACAAGAAATTGCCTGCCATGCAAACTCTTGAAAGCATGGCTAGGAAGCAAAAGCTGGGGATGATACCCAAGCATTGTGACATTCAGATTTGGGTTTGGATCTGAGCCCATCTCTCCCTCTTTCCAGTGCACAGCACCGGGTTCCTGTACCAGGATTCCTATGCTGCACACAAGGCTTGGAGCACTGCTGCAGAAAACAGAAGTAAAAGGTTTATTAGAGAGCAACAAATAGGTATCTTAAAATCACTAACACCAGCCTGGCCTGAACCACCTTCTTTACTAACTTAAATAATTGCATCCTGCTAGCCTTTGATGCCAGAAAGGAGGAGACTGTGTCTTTAAATAGAGGAGAAAATGATAGGGGTGAGGTGATCTGATTAGTCTGTAAGATGAGCGGAAATTAGTTATTTTCGTCCTTAATCACCCACAGGATGGGCCAATTATCGAGCTGTTAGAGACCTATTAGATGGTTGGGAACTCACCCTTCCTCACCTCCCTCCCATAACCCGGCATGAAATTATTGAAGTCACTCAATTTCACTCTCATTGAAACCCATGAAGGCAGAGCTCAGAGCTGAGCATGGGGTGGTTTCAGAGGTCTTTTTCTAACTATGGGCGGCACTCCATCTTACAGAAATTAGTTTATTGATTTCACCCAAACCACCTCCCTGAAAACGCAACCTGCAGTTTTGGAGGAACAATTCTATCTATCTGTTTGTCTGTCAGTCTATCTGCTTGTCTATCTATCCTCTCGTTTGACTAATCTGGGAGAGACAAACAAACTTTTAACAGCTGCTTGTCTAATCAATGCAGCGTGTTTATCTGCTCTTGAACAAACGGTTCCTTCTACATGTGTATTTGCCAACGTATTCAATGAATGCTGTTTATGAACAAATTGCATCCTGTGGATTTCCCACTAATTAGATTTCCTAAGCGTATTTGTCGTTTGGTGTTGCTGTGGTGGAAAGTGATGGGTCAGATCCATACACATAGCATTGGTCACCTTCTTCCTTGCCTCCATCTGGGCAAATGTAATCAACAAAATGAAGAAGGCACATGTAAGTCATTGTGCTTTGGACGAGGAAATCAGTAATTTGAGGAGGAGTGAAATTAGGGTTGGTTTTCTTTCTTGGAAATTGGATTTCAATTTGAGGCTCTGCTATTAGAGAAAAAATTAATTTACATGCTGGGGTAAGTGCTGAAATATTTTTTTCCTATTGCACTCACAGAAAGTTCCATGGTCCATCCCTGAACTTGTTCAAGGTCAGGTTGGGCAGAGCCCTGAGCAACCTGGTCTAGTGAAAGGTGTCCCTGTCTGGCTGGGTGGTTGGAATAAGATGATCTTCCAGGTCCCTTCCAATCCAAATCATTCTATGAATCTATGACAGAGCTGATTGTATAGCATAGGTAGAAAAGCTGTGGCTCCATTCTTTCCTGGCCTGCCTAGCTGTATATATTTCACAACCTTTTGCAGGGTGCTGTGTAGCGCTCCATTCTTTCCTGGCCTGCCTAGCTATATATATTTCACAACCTTTTGCAGAGTGCTGTGTAGTATCAGATGCATAGCATGTAGTTGTATGCTCTTACCTCTGCTGCCTGACTGCATTTGTGCCAGGCCTCTGTCTGAGGGTTGTAAACTCTGCTCCTGCTTTGAGCTCTGTGTTGCTATTTGGTGTGAGGGGCTGGAGTTTTCAAAGGCACCAAAGGTATCTGATATGATGCTTTATTTTGCCATGGTGCTGTTTTGAGTAGAAATTAGGATCCTGCATGCTGGCTACTAAATACTTTGGAAAAATGTGTCTAGTTGCATCTTTTACCTTTTCAGATGCAAGCACACATTCCTCAGGTGCCCACATTATTTCATGTAGCATTTTCAAATGCATTTATTGAACATGGTCTGGAAACTTCTGCCTCTGGCTGACACTTGCCATAGCCCTTGTCAGAAAAAACCCTCTGAATTAATGAATAGCTCAGTTCAGTTGTGTAAATTTAGCTGCCTTTTCCTCACATGGGTATCTGAGACAGCTGCAGATTACCTAAGACCAGTAGGACACTTGTGCTCTTCTAGAGTGGTAGCTTTAGGTTATGTGAGTATTGTCCCATGCCTCTAGATGACTGTGTTTAAGCAACTGAACTGAGCCCTCTAGGCTCTTTTCCTGTGTAACTTCTGTGCCTTTCAGCACTGTGGCAGGCAATCTGGTGGCCTCTCCTGCAAGCCTCCCCCTTTGCTGCAAGAGTGCATCAGCATCCTTCTCAAAACTGGCAGCCATGTGCCCTATGAGACAGAAAAGTAGCTGGAAAGACATAAGGGATTATGCCAAAAGGAAGCTTCTGACTCTTTTTAGAAATAAAAAGATTAGTTCTGGGCTGATTCAGAGTGCATGTCCTTTTCTGGATCCAGCTGGAGCAGTGGAAGTGGTTGCCTACCCTTTTGCAGCCAGCTATGACACACAGATGTTAGTGTGAGCCATTTGCCAAAGCAGTGCCCATCAAAATGATCCCACTCAGCTCTAATCTCTTTATTTTATCTACTGTGGGGTAGGGAACAATCACACAAGCAATTTTACTGGCAGGTCTGAGAAGGTGGGACCTTCCCCTGTGCATTTGGTAAGAGGCAGCTCTGCAGGCTCTGCAGACAGTAGCGTTTTCAAGTAACCCCAGTAGACATCTGGTCTGTCTTACACCTTCAGTCACCAGATGATAGCTCAGTGAGTCACAAAGAATGTAGCTTCTATCTTTTGTAGACCTTGGGAGAAATGCTTATGTAATATGCAATGAGAATGAAATCAAGAATAGTGTGTGGGGTTTGTTATTTTTAGATGAAGGGGCAAAAAAGGCCTTGGGTCTGTGAATTATTCATGCAACATATCTGTTTAGCTTAATACTCAGTGTTAGAGCTACTGCCAAGGGTGGATTTGACACAAGAATCTGGGTATTCCTGCACTCTCTACCTGAGACCATGGCCCTGCTGTTACGGCAACTATTATTTGAGGTTTGGTATTTTCAAGGAACAGAATTTAGTTTCACTTTTAGCAGCCTTTGGGCAGGTTTTGATCACAATCATACCAATGCCCTCTGAAGGACTGTGGACTGCCTTTAGGGTTGTGCCTGAGTAATTGAGATGAGAATTACCCTGTCTGCCTGCTGTATCTTATCTGTGCAAGGAAGAAGGGGAGATCATTCTTGGCTACTTCCACCATATTTGCTTAGTCTTTCTTTAAATCTTCTGTTCATTTGCAAAACATATTCTACTCTGGACTTGCAAGACATTGCATGGACACATGCAGAATCATCACAGCAGGTGTCTATGGACAGAAAAAGGAAGGTTAGGTTTGTTTAAATCAGTCTTCTGCTGCACAATTATTCTAGCTGTTTCATACAGCTCTGCC
The DNA here is from genome assembly GCF_000695815.1 of Acanthisitta chloris. Classification (NCBI taxonomy): domain Eukaryota; kingdom Metazoa; phylum Chordata; class Aves; order Passeriformes; family Acanthisittidae; genus Acanthisitta; species Acanthisitta chloris. Next base: position 37,831 of record NW_008679499.1, on the reverse strand, counting down.
TTTTCTTTGGATCCTTCGCGCTCACTATTTTCATCATCCTATCAACACAAATTTAAACACCTAATGGCCCCAAATATTCGCAAACACCATCCCCTCCTAAAAATAATCAACAACTCCCTAATTGATCTACCCACCCCCTCAAGCATCTCAGCCTGATGAAACTTTGGCTCCCTCTTAGGAATTTGCCTCATAACACAAATTATCACTGGCTTACTACTAGCAACCCATTACACAGCAGATACCTCCCTAGCTTTCACATCCGTCGCATTACTTGCCGAAACGTCCAATTTGGCTGATTAATCCACAATCTTCATGCAAATGGAGCTTCATTCTTCTTCATCTGCATCTACCTGCACATCGGATGAGGTCTCTATTACGGTTCATACCTATACAAAGAAACCTGAAACACAGGAGTTATCCTACTACTCACCCTTATAGCAACTGCCTTCGTTGGTTATGTCTTACCGTGAGGACAGATATCATTTTGAGGAGCCACTGTCATTAGCAACCTATTTTCAGCTGTCTCATGCATTGGACAAACACTCGTAGAATGGGCTAGAGGTGGATTCTCAGTAGGCAACCCTACCCTTACCCGATTCTTTGCCCTTCACTTCCTCCTCCCTTTTGCAATCTTAGGACTAGCATTCATCCACTTAACCTTCCTTCACGAAACAGGATCAAACAACCCCCTAGGCATTTCCTCAAACTGTGACAAAATCCCATTCCATCCCTACTTTTCAGCAAAAGACCTCCTAGGCTTCACAATCATATTCGTCCCACTAATAACCTTAGCCTTATTTTCCTCTGACCTTCTAGGGGACCCAGAAAACTTCACACCAGCAAATCCACTAGTCACCCCCCCCATATCAAGCCCGAATGATATTTCTTATTTGCATATGCTATCCTCTGATCCATCCCCAACAAACTAGGAGGTGTTCTTGCCCTCGCTGCCTCCATCCTAATTCTATTCCTCAGCCCTCTCCTACATAAATCAAAACAATGTACAATAGCCTTTCAGCCCATATCCCAACTACTATTTTGAATCCTAATTTCTAACCTCCTTATCCTCACATGAATTGGAAGCCAACCAGTTGAACACCCCTTCATCATTATTGGCCAATTAGCTTCCCTAACCTACTTCACAACCCTCCTAATTCTATTCCCCATTATCGGAACCCTAGAAAACAAAATACTTAACCTTTAAATCAACTCTAATAGTTTATAAAAAACTTTGGTCTTGCAAACCAGAGACTGAAGGCCCCATTCCTTCTTAGAGTTTTACTTCAGAAAAAAAGGATTTAAACCTTTATCACCAACTCCCAAAGCTGGCATTTTACACTAAACTACTTTCTGACACACCCTCTAAACTGCCCGAATCGCACCACGAACTAACCCCCGTACAAGCTCCAAAACAGCAAACAATGTTAACAGCAACCCTCACCCTGCAACCAAAAACATTCCAATTCCACATGAATAAAACAAAGCCACTCCCCCAAAATCCAACTGAACCAACAACATGCCACCACTATCCACAGTCTCCACCCCAAACTTTCAACACTCAACAAGTCCTCCCACAACCACTCCTACCCCCAACACTATAACAAGCCCTGTACAGTGGGGTAGATAATGTGCTATGGATAGGTCATTTGGGCAAACAAGTACAATGCTAACTGTAATGATCTGCTACTATCTGTATAAAACATTTAGGTACTATTGTTTGGGGCAGCCTGTAAGCACCTGATAAATATTGTTACTGTATGCTGGAAGTTATTTGATTGAACTGGCTGTTGCTGTTGCAGTCAGTTCATCAGCTGTTAGTTAATCTTTCTTCTTGTGACATAGCCCTAGTCCATACTTGGCAGGAGCTTCCTACCCCTCTTCACTCCTGTCCTTTGGTGGTCCTGTGAGCCTCCTCCTCCATGCTTGCTTCAGCTGGCAGGTCCTCCTCATCCTGCCACCTGATCCCATCTGGACCACACCCACAGGCGTAAAAAATTATCCCCTTCTAGCACCCTACTTCTGTCTTTAGCCACCTGCCTCAGTTTCCTTACTCAGATTTGCTCTAATCAAAGGGTAGCATATCCTTGACCCAGACAAAACAGATGGCATCTCCCTATGTAACATTCAGGCACAAATTTCATGCACAGGCTGAAGGAGAGGGCTCAGACAGGTCTGTTCCCCCTCATTAGCTTTGTCTGACATCACGTTCCAAGTCATGGGGCACAGGAACAGTTATGTGGCTGTGTAGAGCTGTGCCCCTATCCATTTCTCACCTGGATGTGGCCCTGGCAACACTTGTGTCTGCCTTTGTCTGTCCTTATATACAGATCCTGTGAGGCTGGGCCTTCTAAGATCCACAATTTAATCACAGAGAGCTGACATGATGCTGAAAGTGATTTGTTGTGTCCATGCTGGCAGTTAAGTCATTGCCAGCAATTGCATCCAAACTCCATAAATTGCTAGAGTGTGGACTGGTGATGAGAAAGTATCATGGCTGTCATTTCAGCACAGGCACAGACCGCATAGCTTTTCACCCCAGTCAGGACTTTGAGCTGGGTATCTAATGGGCTTCAAGTCCTGTATGACCAAATTCTCCACTAGTATCCCTTCATCAGGTTACACCTTGGGTAAATTTCACCTCCTGTTCTCCATGAGAAAACAGCCTTAAAAGAAGGAGTCTTATGGGTGAAAAATATGGAATTGTGATTTGGAGTATAAAAGCAGATGGTGTGTGTCTTTCAAAGCAATTCAGTATTACAGAGAAGAAGAGCTGGAACAAAAGAGGCTACCACCGTGCTCTCCTGCCCTGAAAGTCTGAGAAGGAAGTGTTCATAACCCATTGCTTGTATTTGTTTAAGAGTAGTCTGGGATTTACCTAACTTATTACAGCTTTAGTGCACAGCAGCAGTATCAGCAGCAAGGGCATGAAAAATATTAGATTCAGGCAAATAGAATGCGTCAATCCAAAGTGGTAACAACTGTCGGCTACCACCGTGCTCTCCTGCCCTGAAAGTCTGAGAAGGAAGTGTTCATAACCCATTGCTTGTATTTGTTTAAGAGTAGTCTGGGATTTACCTAACTTATTACAGCTTTAGTGCACAGCAGCAGTATCAGCAGCAAGGGCATGAAAAATATTAGATTCAGGCAAATAGAATGCGTCAATCCAAAGTGGTAACAACTGTCATTTTTCTTTTTTTTTTCCCTAGCAAACCGTGGCTTTGGACAGTACATGTCACAGTGACTTTGACAAGCAGAAATCTGGATAAATGCTCATTTTCACGTGATGGGAATATTTTGACATTGCCTTCAAACTCACATTATTCTGTGATCCTGGACATTCAGACCTTGTTCCAAAGTCCTCTACAGATGGCCTTGCAATTTATGTCCATGAGGTATGGATTATATGTGATCAGGTATTTATATTCTACTACACCAAGAATTTTACTTGAGAAAGATCTGCAGCATGAGAACTGTTCCTTTTAGAATAATTAAGAAAAGAATGTTCTCCATGAAGAAAATTTATCTCTGACTGTCATGGGAGATCATGTTCTCTGAAGTAAGCCAGAGAAAGACAGATGCTTAGCTAGACATCACTGAGATTTTTCAAGTGTGCATGGTTTCAAGTGAATTTAACGCTGTGAAAGGGACCAAATAGAGGACGGTGAAGACTGTTGGTGTCATATTACCACCTTCTAAATTTTAATGAGCAAACTTTCCTTTATCCAGACCTGGCCCTACCAATAGGCATTTTCATCTCCAACTTGGTTTTTGCACTAAGGAAGACCTTCAGTCCTTTCAACTCCTTTACATTTCTACAAAACATGTGAGAATGTAACAGCATTGACTTCAATAGGGTTGCTTATACCTGGCACTTGGCTTTAGAGAAAGGTGATATATATCTCCTGAGCAGAAGAGGAGATCAAATGTCCACAGACTTGGGCTGGATCCCCAGTTTCATCACTGATCTGCAATGTGATCCTGGACACGGACTGTGTTGTCTACATTATTTTCTTCCTACATCTGTAGTTAATGGTCGTTATCCATGGCCATATAGCCCTTGAAATGTTGTCCACTATCAATGTTCTAATTTATTAGCACCAAATGGTCCCTAACCCCATGGAAGTGTTTTATTAGCTGTGGATGAATTTCTTCACCCGTTGTATCCAACACAGTGGTTACTGTGTGCTGCCCAGTGTCTGAGCAATCTACTCCCACTCTGGTGTTCAGAAAGAAGAAGCCAGGACCCTCTTCTCTCTGCAGCTGCAGAGGGTGTCTCAGACCTCTGTTCTACCTGTTGGCTTCCCCATCCCAAAGGACAATCATGTCTTTCCCCCAAAAGCTTCAGCAGTTTTTAATATTTTCCTCTTCTCTCAGCTTTCTTTCTTCAGCCCTATTTTTACAGAGCTTCCTTTTCTTAATACAGCATTAAAAAGAAAAATAAAAAAGAAAGGAAAAATGTGTCATGGCAGAAACATGGGTGTCCTCTCCCCACTCTGTGCACTGAGTTGATTTCAAAGTCATTCCCTTTGAATGACTTGTGGAGGCATACCCAGAGACCTATGTCCTGTGGTTTGCTTCTCTCTTCTCCATTGCCTTGGTTCCTGTGGTCAGTGGGAGAGGAAAGGGGGGTTGATGTTGCTGGATCTATTCAAGATCCAGGCACATGAGGATCTTTCTCACTCAAGCTGTGAGGAACCAAGTTTGGAAAAGGCAACTGAGGAGCAGGGGAAGAAGCAGCAGCCTAGGTCAAGTGCCTTGTAGCCAACACAAACTTATTCTTAGGTTGCAGGTCATTGCAGGAAGAAAGACCCCTCCTATCACTGTGTAAGACAGGGATTTTCTGGCCCTGTTTAGCAACCTGGTTTCACTCTCTAAAGAACATCCTAACCACACATACAGACAACCTAAAGCCTCCTGCTTGTTTCTTAATTGGTGTTCAGTACTTCAGCCTGTTACTGTAATTTGTGTTCTCTCTGCCATCCCTCCTCCTCCCCTTCATTTTCCCAGAGTAAAGCCTTAATTCATCTACATTTTCACCTTCTTGCAAAGCCCTCCTGCCTCAAAACTCATGCCCAATAATCCTTTCAAACTCCTTTTTAAGATTCCTCACCTAATCTTCCCAATTAGATGTGCTCTTAAAAGTCTCACACATGTAGATGCCATATTTTACCATAGAGAGCCAAGCCCCTTCCAAATCCTTCTGCCACCTGTTCCTGGAAGATTTAAGTTATCTTACAAAGCCACATTTCTGATGCTGGAAGTCTGGGGTCCCAACCTCTACTACCCACAGACTTTGCAGCTTAGTTACTGGATTTCAAACAGTACTAAAACATGATGTTGGTCTTAGTAATAGAGAAATGGTGTGTCCCTACTTCAATCTAGGAAATGGGTATCCAAGGTAAAGCACATGTTTAGGCCATTTCAGTTTCCACAGGGAATTTGGATCCTTAGCTTTATGTGGATATCAATAGAAGTAAGGCTAATAATTTTTCTGTATAGGTATGATCAGGGATGAGTGTGTGTAAGCAAGGCAGGGGAAGGGGCCAAACAAAGGTTTAAAAAAATAATTAGCTTTACTGCCCTCTCTTGCCAGAGGTGTCAACCCTCTCTATCATAGCTCAGCCATGTGAATTGTTGATTTCTCACCACAATGACAGAGGTAGAAGCAAACAGCAGGCTGGGGACAAAAAAAGCATAGATGAGGGCATAGTAAGGCACCAATATGGTTTTACAGCTGGCCCAAGTTTCTGTTCCACCAGCAGCCCATCTGCTTTGGGAGATTCCTGCCCCCTTTCTTCCAGTTTCTGCACCTCTGCTCTTACCAGAGTCTAACTTTATTACACTGGCAGTACAGCTGCAACATGAATAACTAAGGGAGCAGAAATCTCTGGTGCAGTAGTGAGACCTTTTAAAATGCTAATAGAAAGCTTTTAACTGGTTCCCACCTAACAGCCCTAATTAGCAAAGCTTGTCCTCGAATTAGCAAAGCTTGTCCTCGAATTAGCAAAGCTGGGAGCTGCTGCATCTTACCCAGCACACCAATGTAGATGAGAACTGCAACATGAATAACTAAGGGAGCAGAAATCTCTGGTGCAGTAGTGAGACCTTTTAAAATGCTAATAGAAAGCTTTTAACTGGTTCCCACCTAACAGCCCTAATTAGCAAAGCTTGTCCTCGAATTAGCAAAGCTTGTCCTCGAATTAGCAAAGCTGGGAGCTGCTGCATCTTACCCAGCACACCAATGTAGATGAGAACGGGAAGTTATCCTCGAATTAGCAAAGCTGGGAGCTGCAGCATCTTACCCAGCACACCAGTGTAGATGAGAATGGGAAGTTATTTTCAGTCTCGGGGTTGTTGCCTTGCATTGTGTCCTGTCAGATGGCCAATCTCCTCAGACTGCAAGGGCTGTGGAGACGAATAAGTTGCTGCTCTATGTCTTTTCCGGTTCAAGCTCCTCTCCTGCTGAGATGGAGTGTACAATTTGCTCTGCAGCCGAAGATTCAGCATAGGGCTTTTTGAAGAGTCTCAGTGCAATTAGTATGGCAAATTGGAGCCTCCCAGGAGGATACACAGCATCACGCTCACCAGCAACAAGATCTCAGCTCCTTGGTACAAAAGGAACTTCATTTAATGTATTAAATATTTAATTAATGAACTGAAGCTTTAATGAGATGGTGATGAAGATGCCAAACAAGATACTGGGACACGAATATCCTACCCTAGAGATAACAAACAGTTAGCTACTATTCTCCCAGCAGTACTTTATTTGTTGGCAACACTACTGTCTGGAGAAGCTCTCAGTACATTTAGGTCTCATTCTGCCTAGCTGAAGGGAATTGCACAGGTGGGACACATCCCAGATATGGGATGGAAACCTCCTTTATTGCCTTTTTTATTGAGCTGGAATAGATGAAGAAGACTGGGAAGAACAGGAGTGCTATAGCCTCTCTGTTGCATGTGGCAACATAGGAATTGCTAACATAGAGGTAAACAGAGATGGCTTAGAAAAATCATGTAGGTAGGCATGCCATCCAGATTTCTCAGACATGGAAAGGCAAGGGGGAGGAGTCAGGCTGATAAAGAGCCCTGTTTGTATCTTGCACTGGATTTACTCAGTGCCACTGATGCTGAGTTAAGTACAAGTACCAAAATGCTGCTGGTCTTGTCCAGGTGTTTTAACAGAGGTGTTAAGAGTGGGCCTCTTATGTCTGGGATTATTCAGTGTAGAATGTTCATTTCTCCTCCTTCAAATGGGGTGTTGCTAAGATTGTACCCTTAGAGAGGTTCAGGCTGTCCTGTCTGGATTGAAGAGGACCAAGGTGCTAAGAGACACTGAGGGCCTAGAGTGTTCTTTAGGCAGGAGGCACTCAAAGAAGAGGCTATAGGGAATTCTGATGGTGGACGTAAGAGACACTGAGGGCCTAGAGTGTTCCTTAGGCAGGAGGCGCTTGAAGAAGAGGCTGTAGGGAATTCTGGTGGTGGACAGAAGGATGCGATTGTACCCTTAGAGAGTTTCAGGCTGTCCTGTCTGGATTGAAGAGGACCAAGGTGCTAAGAGACACTGAGGGCCTAGAGTGTTCCTTAGGCAGGAGGCGCTTGAAGAAGAGGCTGTAGGGAATTCTGGTGGGGGACATGACAGAAGGATGCAAGAGCCAAGGCAATTCTCACTGTTTCCTCTGTGTGCAAGAATTGCTTTAGCTGATCAGCCCCTGTTATGGGAACCTTGGGATTTGGAAAGGAATAATAAAAGATTAATCATGAAACTCCTGAATGAATTCAATAAAAATGACATATGGAACGTGCACCGTGATGTTTTTATGATTAGGCTGGCAGATAATTGGAATGAGCAGATTCTGCCCCATGCATGGTCAGGTCTTGTGTATCAGAGATTCTGGTTTTCAGTGTTTCCTCGCAAAGGGAATAGATTCTGCCCCATGCATGGTCAGGTCTCGTGTATCAGAGATCCTGGTTTTCAGTGTTTCCTCGCAAAGAGAAAATTATAGAGGAAAAGGGAACAAATGGAAAAGGAGGCAGATCAAATGCTTCTCTGCTCACTTCAGCAGAAAGCTCTGAGAAAGTTGCTGTTTAAAACGCATTACAGATTACAGAATACAATCCTCTATGCAATACAATCTTCTATGGTTTTGACTTGATTTACACATCATCATCATTGAAACCCAGGGCTGGGATGGGATCAGGGTTCCTCTGCATTTTCAACCTTTCTCTTCTTGCTTACAAGTGGTAATTATGAGTAGTCAGGCCTAGCATAATGGTTGTAGGGTAAAATTTAACACCCAGCCCCCAAACTCTATAGTTGCAGGTCCTTTCTCAAGAACAGTGCCTCTAAGACAGGGCCTTGGCTCAGAGCTAAGCCTTCTCTTCCCCTGCACGTGACAGCAAATTTTGCTTGGACCTCTCTATGAGTAGTCAGGCCTAGCATAATGGTTGAAGAGTAAAATTTAACACCCACCCCCACCCCCTCCGAACTCTACAGTTGCAGGTCCTTTCTCAAGAGCAAATTTTGCTTTGACCTCTCCGGAAAGAACTTTGCAGAACACAGTGGCAAATTCTACCCTCTGCTGCTCTGCTTTGACAGCCCTTTGTCCAACTCTCTAACGCAATAAACTTGATTTTAATGCATGGCTCATAACAGCCTTCCTGCTCAGCCATGGTGGGTCAGCTCTGTCTCCTGGTCAAGTCTCCATTCTGGTACCAGTCATGCACTTATCAGGTTTGCAGAAGAGTACCTTTCTGCCTTCTTCCCTGCTCCCTGCCAGTATCTGCAAAGGCACCTCTGTGTTCTGCCCTCAAATCTGTCTTTATTGTTGCATATATTCCTCACTCCTCTCTGAGAAACCAAGCTAAAATACTCCACCCCAAACCAAAAGCAAGATAAAAGTTTGTCACTCAGTGTACAGAGGTCTGCCTGTTACAGTGACATATATTGTGACCTGGCCCATCCCTGTAAGTGTTCAAGGCCAGGCTGGATGGGGCCCTGGACAGCCTGATGGAGTGGGTGGTATCTCTGTCCATGGCAGAACTAAATTATCTATTTATTTGGAACTAAATTATCTTTAAGGTCCCTTACAACCCAAACCATTCTATCATTCTGTGTTTCTATGTGTGATCTTATTACCTCCTTCTTCCCCATCTGTCTCTAGCCAACCATTCTTGCCTTATATTTAGATTTTCCTTTGGCTAAAGACTGTCTTTTTGTTCTGTGCCTGTTCAGCACCAGGTGGAATGGGACCTTGATCCATACTCAATGGATCAGACAGTGGTGCAGCTTTTGTGATAATAAGTGATAATAAAAAGTATTGACTGGTTCACAGCATGTGGCTGTGATGAAATGATGGAAGATTATATTACACCTTTTATCTTAGAAAGACAAAAAGAGAGGGGGAGAGATGCAAGAACACGTGGATTTAGTTTTGTTTTTTTTTTATCCCAGAGGTGGATGGAGTTCTTCAGGTGTGTTGTGGAGCCCTAAGGATGGGTGCACCCTTTTCACCCTACCTTAATATTCTGCCATCCTTCCTTTAAGGCCATGTGTGAGGGAACTATTCCCAGGAAAGACCTCATTTTGCCCATTTGGGATGTACCTAGGTACTGTGCCTTGTTTTTCACCAGATACAGAGCCAGCCCCTGGATAACATGTTCATGTTGGAGCCAGAGGCATGATTTCAGGATGAATACAAACAACCACCCTAGCTGAATTAAAGTAGTGGTGAACTTCATGAATGCTAGTGTGGGCTAACAGTCTATTTGCATAGCTTCTCAGATGAACTTATACAAGCCTCTTGTAACTTTATTGCTGCTCATATCAACAGCATGTGAGATCGAGCTAGCTCATACATGTCCATGCTTCCTGCAATTTACCCAGCAATATGACTGCAGTGAAGATACCTGTGTGAAAGACCAGAGTCTTTACAGAGTGTTGTGTCTTCCAGAACTTCCCCAAGCATGAGATTTCCCATGGAAATGATTCTCCAAGGGAAAACACCATTTTCTTTACTGTCATAAATAAAATACAGCAACTTTTGACAGCTTTAAAATGTTAGACTCCGAGCAGAATGTTTTGACTTGGGTTGGTTCAAACATTTGCACTTGCTGAAATGAAGCAGAGCATTTTGCTGTACATTTATTGGAAATTTAGTGGGACCTGCTCATGGGGCTGTGGTGCCTCATGGGAGTTGTAGTTTGGATGCATTGTACATATGGCTCTCATGCACCTGTCTGCTTGTCTGAAACAATTTCAATAATATACTGCAGATCTACTCTGACTGAGCTGAATAGTGCAGGGTGAAAGTCAGAGAGCAGCCAGATATTGTGGAAGATCAGTTTCAGCACAGGCAAAAACAAGGCTGTGAAACATTCTGTATAACATCCCAAAATGAAGTGTTTGGCTTCAAGCAATGTCAAAAGACATTGTTTGGATTGGAGAAGTGGAAAAATTACTGTATTTACAGTTGTGGTTTTTTAAAAAAAATTGTTCCTTTGGAAAAGTACATACCAATTAAGCTTTTCATTCCAACAAATTATGGTGGTTTTCATGGGCTGAACCACCCAGTTCTATTCTTAGCTAACATAAAAGTTCAGTTTCACAGTAGGTGTAATAAAATTGTTTCAGTCTCAGCCACCCCAGGGGTGGAGGTAACCCAATGATTAGGGACACAGTTAATGAAATTTACCCTGACTGCATGAAAAGACGTGGGGTTTTATAATTTATTTTTTTTTTTTTTACTTTCTGATAAATAATTTTTTCACTGGTATTTGAAGATCATTCATGATGGACAGAGAACAGACCTATTGGCTTTATGAGAAGCATAACCCCAGCCTTCTTGTATAGTTCATATTAACAAAACTAAGAAAAAGAAAGCATCTTCCTTTCAATAAAATGTATTAAGGGGAAACCCCCCACCCTTTCCCTCCTTCTGTCTTTAATGCTGCCACCTCAGTATTGGTGCACCTACTGTTAAGCAACAAAGCACAGTACACACAGTGTTAGTAGAGCAATGAAAACTAGTGTCTTCCCCAGTTGACACTGCAGGAGAGGCTTAAAGAGAGACGAATTATTACCCATGGAATTTGCCTGGGATGTGTAGGCTAAAATCTGGTGAGGGAAAGAAAGCCAGGAGATCATAAATGACAGCAGGCAAGCAAAGCCTAAATTATGTTTTTCACCTGAAGTGAGATACTTTTCCTGGGATCCCTTAGACAGAGTTGCATAAGGGGGCAGCTCTGTGCATACTGAGTGGGGCTGCTCTGAGCCTGTGATTAGAATGCACCTATTTAATCCTCTGAAGCTGCTGGATTAGAGTACGGGTGCTCTGATTTATTTTGTCTGTTTGGGCTGTGTACACACTGTGTAGAGGAATTTGGATCTAATCTTTGCCATCATTATAATTAATTATATGCTATTCTCCAGCATGTAATGGTGGCGATAGAACTCTTACATGAATCTGTGTGTTCCTCACATACTCTGCTGCAAGAATAGATCTGATGGAGAGATATTTGTTAATTAATTGTTTAGTTCATCAAAACACTTGCTGGGCCAAGTTCAGCCCTGGTGTTACTCTGTTGATTTTAGGTGCTTGGCACCCAATGAGGAATTTATCCCTGAAGTTTTTATTCCTTTCATTTACCTTCTAATGCTTTTTAGAATTGTGTTGCAATTGGCAGCTAAATGTGCATTTGTCCACATGGTCAAGTGGCAAGCATGAAAGGAAGGCCATTAGTTCAGCTGTGTTATTCTTCTCTGAAGAGAGCTTTGGAGGGATGAAGGAATAGAAAGATATTTTGCAGACACAAGAGAACATCAGGTGGATGAAGAAGTTGAACCTCAGAGAAGTGGCGAGTTCCTAGGAGCTAGGCAGACAGACCTTCATCAATGAGGCTGTGATTCCTGGTTATTCACTCTAGCAGTCTGGTAAGCAGGTATTCCTATACCTACAACTGATCTGCATCTGGCTGGGTAAGCATCCCATTTGTCTGTGCCTGCATGAGTTGTGGCCAGGAATACCTGCAGATGTAGATTAATTGTTCAATGATGTGCATGGGTGTTTATTACTGAGCCTGTGTGGAAAGCAATTTGGAACAGGTTTATATTTGTAGTGCTGCATAAACCAGTCACTATAGATAACTATGTTGGGAAGCAGAACATGTGCATGTTTCTGAGAGCATTTGAGGGTGTATTGAGGTCTTTTGCACAGAGTGTGGGTAACTTGTGTCATGCATGTGGCTGCAGACCTTCAAGCCTGGAATTGTCCGTGCTTGTGGAAATGACTGCATGTTCCCATAAGTTTTTATTCACACTTGAGTTTCTGATAGCAGCTGTATGAGCAAGTCTGTGTTTTGACTGTCTCCATTTAGGGTATCCTTCTGAATGTCTTCAGTTCCTTGAAAATCTCCAGTGTGCCCATGAAAGCTTTGTGTACAGGGGTACCAGAGGGGGTACCTTCATTGTGTACATGTGACAGGTGTGTTGTGCTCAGTACTCCTGTGACTACACAGTGCTCTCTGTATCTGTATGTGTGCATGAGAGATACTCTTTCTTTCCATAACAAACAAGCTATTTCATTCCCTTTCTCTTCTGCCTGTCTTCTGTGGTTCACATGCTAGTGGCTTGTAGTTATTCCTCTACAGCTAGTTGCAGTTATAGATAGATTTCTTCCAAGTATTTTCTTTGAAGCATGCAAACCTTAGTGGTAAAGTGACAGAAGAGCAAAATGTACACATCAACAAGTGAATTTGCCTTGCCCAGGTTCAAATCTGAGTAGAGCATCAGTGGACATAAGGCACCAATCCCCAGAAGAACTGAAATATGCACTGCTGACTACTTCATGCCTGTGTAGCTGTGAAGCATTTGAATAGAGGTGCTATTCAAATGTTATGTAGACCTGTGCTAACAAACATTATAGATCTGTGCCAGCAAACCTCTATGTGCATTAGGGCATTTGTCTTAGACATCAGTGTATTTAGGCTCAGACTTCCAGAGATTCAGGCTAGGGTTGAATCCAGCCTCTGGATCTTTTCCATCTCTGTTCCAGAGCATACTGTGGAGGCAGTTTCTTTAAAGGGTAAGTCTCACACAGCTGTATTCTCCATGCAAATTTCCCATCAGGCCAGGGGTAGCAGTACCGACACTTTTATTATGAAGCTTTAACTGAGGAAGAACTGCGTCTTTCCAAGAAAGGGCAGAACAATTGCCTGTTTCTACAAAGAAAGCTGAGAGAGGCGAAAAAAAATGGAAAGAAAAGGAAAGACACAGAAGTCTCATTCCTTTATGCTCTGGGTTCTTTGTAGTTTTCTTTGTAAAGGTCATAGTTATCTCAAGAAATGGGAAATTCTCTGAATCCTTTAAACTCTAGTCCCTTTACTTCTTAAAATGGCCTAATTCCAGAGAGTTTAAGGTCTAACAAGGGATTTGATCCTACCCCGATCTCTCTCTCTCTCTTTTTCTCTCTCAGCAGGTTTGATGGCACTCAGATTGCTCATTTGTATTTTCTTTTGTGAGGCAAAGCACTTTAGTTTCTCTTCCAGCTGTCATATGTGTTCTTTCCTCTGCCTGTCTGGAAGACAACATTCCTAGAGAGGCAAATGGCAGGATAAATCTTTTCACTTTAATTATAACAAAAGAGGTCAGAAAAAAATGTCCTGACTTAACCTTTGTTTGAACATCGCTGAGATGTGAAGATCTGAAGTTTGAGGGTGCTGACCAATAGCATGCTTCTGTTACTGCAATGAGATGCTGCTGCCCTTCACTCCACCATAGCCATAGCTTTCTTGTTTACTGTGCTTCAGGAAGGACAGCTAGTTTTGTTTTGCCCATGAGGCTTATGCATTCCTTCAGTAAAGATGCCCATCTTAGTAGAACTCATCTCTGCCTTTCCATTGATCATTTCCTTATGCCCATCTTAGTAGAACTCATCTCTGGCTTTCCATTGATCATTTGCTCACTTGTAGTTGTAATGGGCTTGTTTGCCCATGGTCATAGCAAAGCTTGCAATGGCACAGAGATGTTTGAGTTCCTGGGGTCCTTCCCAGATACTGGGGAACAGACAGAGTGAAACATATTTTTATTTATACTCTTACACTGGATTAGTCCCCAGAGTCATGAGAAGGTTCAAGCTTGCAAACACAGATATCAAAACCCTTTAACAAGAACTAGAAGAGTTGGGTTGGGGTCTGGGATGGTGAGAGAATGAGAAGTGAAGAGCCAAAATTGTGGATATGTTTAGTCCAAATTTGGCAAACAGTTTCAGCAAAAAAACCAAACCACCAAACTCACCAAAAAAAACAGGGGGAAAAGAGAGAAACCAAACCACCAAACTCACCAAAAAAACCAGGGAGAAAAGAGAGGTAAGAATTATTGTAAATGTCAAAACATTGTGGATTTGACTATAGTGTTTCATTTTTGAAATATTCAAATATTTAATTTTGATGTTCTTTTCACAGAAATATCTTTGTTTTTTGAAATGACATTAACACTGACCTACATTAAAAAGAACAGATTATGTAGCAGTTTGAATAACCCAGAGAAGAAATAAAACATTGTGTTAGAATTGACGCAGTTTGGGATTGACCCAAGATGAAATGGTTGTGACTTTTACTTTGCTGAAAACCTTTACACAGTTTAGTTTCTGTTTGAATCAAACCTATTGTTTTTTCTTACCAGGTTTTTCATTGAGACACTGCAAGAAACAAGCAAAATTCTTCTTTGGTCCATTTGACCCCTGGCCACTGCAGCTTCCCCTCAGTCAACCAAAAGAGATAGGCAAACTAGAGCATCCTAAAGGTGTCAGACTTCAGAAGTGCTAGCTTCCAGGTCCAAATCCTCTTGGCTCTCTCCTGATGTATGTATGTCCCTGATGATGTAGGGCCTATTAAGAAAAGACTGTATCCTCAAGACATCCTTCCCTTAAGTGACATACTCTCTCCCGTATAGGACAGCACTAATTTTTCATAATGAGACACAGTAGGCTACAGCCCTTTAATAGACTTGTCAAGTCTCATGTATTCAGGATGAAATTAGCTCATTTGGTTCCTGTCTTTCACTCCCCTTTTGTGGTGCTGCTAAAATGCAGATGTGCACTGTTATGACCCTCGACTGCTCCAGAAGGACACGTAGCCAGGAGGTCTGGAGCTGCCAGGAAGCCAAGGAGCACACATGACTGCTGAGATCCTGCAAATAACACAGTCTATGTGGTGACTGCTGCAGGATCCAGGAACCTCTGTCCATGTCACCCATTCTCCCTTACCATGTCATACAGCGTATACATGTCTGTGGGAGCCCTGTGTGCTGGTTAAGAATAGGGATGGAAAGCCTTGGAACTTGCTCTGCATTGTCCAGTGTTAGAGAGGTTCCATTACCTTTCCTCTGTCTTGTGAATGGTCTCTCCAGAAGATACTGTTCCCATCACCTCTTCTTGAGGCAGGACCTTCCCAGCAGAGTCTAGTGGGGTATTCCCAGCTCAGGATTTAGAACAAACACTATGAGTGGATCTTCGCAGCTTACCTCCTCTGATGGAGTGGACTTGCTCCTACCAAAAATGAGGCATCAATGGCAGCTCCTCTGTGAGGCTTCATTAACCTGGAGACTAAGATCTGATAATTTCCTGATAGGCAGATTGCCTGGAGGAAAGTTGCAAGACCAGTGCTGGGCAAAGAAGCTTTGGAGGCTCAGCACCACACCAAGCAGCCGTGGGTGGCAGCACTGTGGCTGAGAAACTGACTACTCTACTAATGCCAAGAGGCTTATTGTGACAAAATCCCACAGCTTTTAGAAGGAATAATTCTAAAAGAAAAAAGATTTCTAGTATGTCACCAACACACTGCAGACTGCCCTGAGAGTGGCATTTCTCAGCAGAGTCAATGACACCTACCATTAGTAATTCACAGCAGCAATGCTCCTGAGAGACTCAAGCCCTAGCAGGCAAGAGGTGGCCAGGGTAAGTTTGCCCTTCCCGGCTCTGCTGGGATTTGGTCTGTGTGCCTTCAGGTCACTTCATCTCTGGGGGGGCTGATGAGAGATACTTATCTAACACCACAGCATATTCTGAGATCAGGAAGGAGGGAGGGACTGAAAGAAGTGGAGAGGATAAAAATGGCTTTGGTTAGTGCTTAGACCTGCTAAGTTTTGCTCTTTTTGGCTTTCCCTTTTGTGCTGGTAAGCAGTGTTTCTGCCAACCATCCCTGCTTGCTCTCAGCATTCCTTGGTCCTGGCACAGGATCATATCCTGCTGTGTAGTGGCAGAGCACAGCAGCACATGTTGGCATGTGTCACCCCTGTGTGTGTGTGCAGTAAGGCAACATGCGTGCAACGGTGTCTGTGCTGTCAGCACCCTTGCAGCCAGTCTTGTGTGAATGCCAGTCAAAAAAGCATGCCAGTCCCCCTCTAACAGCTGGCACTGCCGATGAGCTTGCCTGCCTTATTAACAGTCCACTTATCTGGAATCTGCTCACTGAGCAGAAACTGCTCCATAAATCCTCCTGCAATTTGCATTCCTCATCACTGTCGCTCATTACCACTGACCTCACTTCTTCTGCTGGAGCTGATCAGCCTCCTACCGTCTTGCCTGCGAGACGCTTCTCCATTACCACAACCTATTAGCAGTGGCAGCAGCAGTGCCTCCGCGAATGAACGCACTGCTGCTGAGTCAGGAAACCTTCCCAACTCAACTCCTCTCTCTCCACTCCCTCCCCAAGCCCCGGGAGGGAGGCAGTGACAGCAAGCGCAGCTCAATTGCTCTCCCTTGCGTGTTTCAAGGCCATACTCCACATCCCGGGCAGCTCAGCGGGGTCATTACTGGACTTGCACTCTAGCAGGCACTGGTGGGAAATGAGGTGCGTCGACTGGAGGCGCCTGAAACCAGAAATGCTTGCTAATCAGCAGTGGGGCTCTCAATTACCAGCTCACCCACTTGGTGCGTGTGGATGCAGGTTTGTAGTTTAATACCTGACTCCTCAGACTGTGGGAAGCATGTCTCTGCTGCTTCCTCCCTCTAGAGCAGAGAAGCAAGTACCTACAGACACACACATCTCATCGTAGTCACAGGCTGGGGGATGCATGAGAAGGCTGAAGCATCTCAGCCTGCTTCACTGTGCTCACCCATCTCTGATCCAAGTGGACACCTATGCTAGGGGCCTGTGATGGGCAGGTCAGGGACAAAGAAAACAAACATTTATATTAGTGATCTCCTTCCTGTGTGACGAGGCAGCTGGAAGTGTGAGGTTTCACAATGCCTCCTCTTTCCTTGCAAAGACATGGCAGCAGCAGCTGACTGCTTGGCTTCCAGGCAGGGGTGGGAAAGGCATGGCTGTGTTCCAGTCCTTCAGTCTTGCTCGGTGCTGTGGTGAGAGGTGTTGTATATTTAACCTGTTACCCTATCTTTCTGTATCATGCTGTGGGTCCCATAGCAAAGCAAAGCATCACATCAGATGTTTCCCAGAGCTTCAAAAGTCATGTAATACTCTTGTAGTACTACTCTTACATAGCCATGTAATATTCTTGTTTTTCAGTTCTCTGGCCAGGATTGAAATCCTAAGTGGCTGAGAAAGTCACTGACAGAGTAGCTGGAAGAGCTGCTGGAGGTACACGCTGACTTGACTTCCTCAGTTCAGAGCATGCTGGAGAAAAAGAACTGGCTGCTTTGTTTAAGTCCAGGTGTGATTCCCTAAGTTTTAGAAACTGAAACATGACTTTCAGGTGAGTCCCCTGGTCTTTCATTTCCTATAAAGGTTCAAATGCATTATGAGTGCTATAGAAGTAGCTTATATTGCTGTAACTCAGTGAACAAGCACTCGTTCTGTAATGTAAGGAAGTGTTTTATTTTAGTTGGAATGGAAAAAGGGGTGTGGGCAGAGAAAAAAACCTCCTAGTATTCCCTAAGCTCTTTTCCCTTCGGTCCAGGCAAGCAAAGCCTTTCTTTGCAGGGGGAGAAACATGTTTACTTAGTATAGCAGAGGGACCGAGATGCAGCCTCATTAAAACACAGCTCACATATAGCCAGGGGTTTCATATATAGCTTTTTTTTTTTTTTTTTAACCTTCCCTGTCTTGATAGAAACAAAAGGAGGAGAAGAGGGAAAAAAAAGGAGAAAGAAAAGGAAGCAAGTGAATTGCTTAATGGAGGTGCTCTGCCTGCATATTTAATACACTGGTTTTATTGAATAGAAGGTGAAAAAGTGCACCTTGTTTGTTGCTTGCCTGTCAACCCATGGCAAGAAGGCATCCTTTCCCCTGGCTGGTGCCTTTTATTAGTCAATGGTTTCCAGAGTGTAATTATACCGTAGATCTGAGATGCATTATACACACAATTACAGTTGCCCGGCTGAGCCTGTTATTTATTAACCGGGGAAATATTTGTTCAATTGTTTTGGAGGGCTAAGGTTTTTCTTTTGTTTCTTTCTTTTACTTCCCTCCCCTTTAAACTGTAACAGGTCCTTGGAAAAGGTCTGTCATTTGTGGCTTAGTGGGAGCAGGGCGAATGGCCCATTCTCTCTTAGTCCACCATGTCACCTAAAAGCCTTGGCGAGAGAAACTGCAGTCTGGGCCTGAATTTGCAAGGGCAGAGCAAAAGGCACTGAAAGATCTCATGGAAAGTTTTCTCTGCTGAATTCCCAGTTAGCTTTCATGTGAGGGAGGTGACCTCTGGGCTTTATAGAGACCCTGCACAGCTTTGCAAAATCTATTCCCTCCTGTGCATTTGTGTAGGTCAGAATCCAGTGTTTATGTTCAAGTCAGCTTTGCCACACCAGAATATCCAACCAAAACCTGTTTTGACTTCTTGTATGTTAAGACTACTTAAGAGAATCTTTTATTAAAGCAGAAACTACAGCTTGGCCTAACAGTTGAAAACTGGATTCTTGGAGTCCTTCATGGCAAAAAGTATCTCTTTCTAGATTTTGTGGACCACTCTGGACATACAGAAAGTACAGCTTGGCTCACATTATTTTAACAGCTTCTGTACCTTGTCTCAGCAAGAACCCAAAGGGCAAAGGAGAGTGACAACAAAAATATAAAGACAGGGTTGCTGGTTTAGCCAAGCATTTTAGGATCACAGACTATAATATAATTGACCACCAGTTGGTCAGTGTAAGGGTTCTCCTCTCCTCATTCTGTTCTTTCTCTGACAGGAGCTGGTATCAGCAGAGTAGGCAAAGAATGTAAAAGTTTTGCAGCTACTCTCCCCTCAGAAATATGTTTCCTGAAATGTAGTGAGCTCTGTTAAAAATGCATCCCATCCATCTATCATCCCAGGTGCTGTCCTGCTGGGATTTTTCCATTTCCACAATATCCTCACTTTAATAAGGTGACCAGAACAGGGCGAGAATCATTTCCTTGTTATTAATTATTACCACGACTGCTGTAAGGCAGTGTGCTCAAGGGTGTAGAGCTATAATCCCCAAGAACCTCCTCCTGAAGGGCATTTTATCTTCCCTCACACTCTGAACCACTGGTATTTCAGACCTGCCCCCACAGCTTTCCTCTCAAGCTGTGCTTCAGCCGTTCTCCCCTTGACCCTGCATAACTGGCCGTCATGTCCCCAGGTCCTCCTAGTGTGTGCTTTATCCCTTCATTAGACTCTGCCTGTCTAATGAACATCATTCTAATATGACTGCAGAGGTAGATTTAAAGTGATAAGGTTTACAGATATAATCCTTGTACAGGGTGCAGTATTTTTGGCTATTAGAGGAGCCTATTTCAGGGTAGCTGATGTCATTTGAGAAGGTGTTTGCAATACCCCAGTCCTCTGCCCCTAAGCCTCCTTTTCTCATGTTGGGATAATGGTGTTCATGCTGGGATTCATTCTGCTAAGCCCTGCATCTGCATGCCCACTGATGTGACTGCTGGAGCTCTCTCTTGCAGGCAAGACCTCAGATAACATTTTT
Source organism: Acanthisitta chloris (assembly GCF_000695815.1). Taxonomy (NCBI): domain Eukaryota; kingdom Metazoa; phylum Chordata; class Aves; order Passeriformes; family Acanthisittidae; genus Acanthisitta; species Acanthisitta chloris. Next base: position 17,939 of record NW_008679499.1, on the reverse strand, counting down.
TGGTCTTGTTTTAGTGTAGCTAACAGAAAATGTTCCTGATGGCTCTGGTGTTCAGTGTTTGGCAGATATTACTGCTACCACAGTGACACCCTGGTGCCTACTCCACTTTTCTGTTGGGTGTATCTGCCTCTGAAACCAAAAAAACAAGAAATGGCTGTCCAGCCACTGGTAGTTGGCATATCAACAGAGGCTACTGGTGAAGGTGGGCTTGGGCTGCTGCTGTGTATGGCAGCAGCTAAAGACCAGGCAAATTCTCCTGCCAGCAGCAATGGCAAGCAGATAGACTTGGGAGCAGGGGAGAGGTGACTTCTGAGACCACCCAAGTTCTTTGCTTGCATACACCTGAGTCAGGTTCCCACAGCCCTTTTTGCTGTTAGCTTACAAACATCCCAGCAGTACTTTCTCCCAGCAAGGAAAGACAGCAGCTAACCTGAGAGAAAATCCATGGGGAACCAAAGTAGCCGTTATTTTCACATGAGTAAGGAGCTAGAATCCAGTCTTAGTTTGTGCTTTTTTCAAGTGGCTCAGTCTTTACAAGCCTTTTGTACCTATGCAGTTACGATGAGTTAAGAGCCTAACTTTTTTTTTTTTCTAACAGAGACATGGTCCGCTTGGGGTTGGGATTTGCTTGTTTCCATTTACACTGACAATGTGCTTGAAAGGGAAGCAAGAGGAGACCCTGCTATTTGGAAACAGCATCTGTATTTTACTCTGTTTCATTAAATGAAATGCAATGTCCATAAACTACATTGTGCACAAAGGTCTCTTTCTCACCTTGATGCATAGCAGAGCATGGTGTTGATGACAGCTCTCGCATCTATTGGTTTTCTCTGCCAGACTAAATCCAGTTGCAAAAAATGATAGAAATAACTTTTAAAGGTCTTCGTTTCAAGTCCCAGTGCCCTCCCTATGTCTGAAAGATTGTAAAGATGAGATACTGGGTGAAATGTGATGTGTGCACAGCATATGTGATTTAAGATAGTGTAACCCAAAAAAATATAAGAAAAACAGGTCTGAATTTCAATGGACATCTTTAAATGTCTACTTTGTAAGAGTTTCTAAATCTTCAGCTGAAGCCATTATTTAATAAATCCATTTTCCCCTGATGCCAAATTTGAAAATTGAATTCAGTAATTATACATCAGCGAGAGGAAATCTCCATACATAACTCTAGCTGTGGAGTAATTTTGATGCCTGTATACTAGATACCACAAAACCTTAGGACTGAAATCAAGATTTAGGACTGAAATTAAGACTGCTAGAAAGTACATTCCCCCAGACATAAAGAAGGAGTAAAAAACGGATTAGATTAGTACATATTTTGGTTTTCATTCTATTTTGCCAGCCTCTGCCACTTTCTGCCAGTTACCTGCAGTAGATGCAGTTCATATCTCAGCTGAACACACAAATAGAGCTAGTTCATTTTGGAAATGTTTATTTGTTAGGCATCCATTTGTTTGCATGAGTTATATGGCTTCCATCAATTACACCATACGTGGTTCTTTATGTGAGATCATTTTGCTGTAGCACAAGAGCATGAACTTTAGTGTGATTCCTAATAGTAGCTGGGGGATATGTTGCCGCTGTTATTCAGGGAAAATAATGGGAATGGGGAAACCTGCACCATTATTGTTTTTGTAATTGTTGGTTTACACGATAGCAGTTTGAGTGTAGAAATTACAAAAAAGGAATAAGATATTTTAGGGATGGAGTCTGAGTTTTAGATCAGAGTCTGCATTTCTCAGGATATAATGCAGAGTTCTTCCAAGAACAGGGTTTTCCATGGTTTTCATGGAAGACATTTTGCTTTCATTACAAAAATGCTGCTGCTGGTTTCCTTTTGGAGTCTTGCTATTAGAATGACTCCCTGAATAGCAATTACAGGAGAGCTGCAAAAGTTTATAATTTTTGATTCAATGCAACCACTCCATGAGTATTAAACTTTCTTACAGAAATGCCACTACATACTGCATATACAATCATTAATTTGTCCGTGACCAAATCAGCAACAATGTTCTCAGACACATATATCTTATGAAAAGGGGAAGGTGATGACTAATTAGCATTAGGAATATGATCAAGAGTTTATATCTTGTAGTGTCTTAGATCAAAGATGATGTGGGCTTGGTGTTCTCAGCCTGGATCCCTATGGGCATGTGACTATGTTAGGAAGCCACATTAAAATCTGGCATAATTCAATATGATTAGCTTAGTTTAAGCAAAAGCTGGTTTAAAAGGCCAGGGTCTCAGAAAAGAGAGAGAGGCTTCAATTTCAAGATAAAAGGCATAATTGTGAGGGGAGCTGAGGGCTGGAATAACGGGGGGAAAGAAAAGAAAACAGCCACAGCTGTTAATGGGGACACCAGCTCTGGGGTAAAGGGGGATCTGCAAGGCAGGAGTGAGGGGTACCAGGAGCATGGTGGGTACAGGGACTCAGGGCTGCAAGGTGGTGTGGTCTGCAAATCAGAGGAGAGCTGACTGCACTCTAATTAATGGTACGAGTTTTAAGGAGCGTGAAGTCACCTCAGCACCAGCTCATGAGATATATGGGATTAGTTTGTATAATAATGAAAGGGTAATAACCAGAATTTAATTGTTATGGCTGGTGAACTAGCTGACCCCTCAGCCCAGTGGGCATTTAGATAATTTTCAGAATTGCACTGAGCCTATCTAGTGTTTTATTTGGGGAGGAGGAGGGGCATGGGTTGGGGGGAGACTGGCAAGAAGTGTTTAATGAAAAGCAAACTAGTAATTACAATGCTGTGCTGCATTCTTATGTTTACCCTGATGTTCTAAATCAGATCTGGGGATCTTTGCAACCCAGCAGTATCTCTGTGCATGAGACCAGCAGTGAGTCTAGTTTGGCATCTTGTCTTGTGTTATGGCCCAGAATCAGGTGCCTGATGAAGTGCAAGAAACCGCACAGAACACAGGTCCAACTGCTTAAATTCAGACTGCCTTTCTCTACTGACTGCCTAAAGACACCCACAGACAGGTGAGCAGTTCTGTAGCCACTCCAGCTGCCTCTCCAGAGGGCAGGACTTCCCATGGGGTTTTTTTTTTGTCACATCCACCTGTTCTGTACAGACAATTTAGCAATCCTTGGACACTTCATATAGTACTACAGTCTGATGTTTATACACTTGAATCACTCCCCAGGTGTCTGCAGGATTCATTCCTGTTCTTCCAGGTCCAGAAACATACCTAGTATCTCTACTCTTTTCTTTAGATCCTAGCTTCTCTTGGACCAGTTAAGGTCCTCAAGGCTTTCTAGGAATAGGATGACAGGGAACAAATGTCCCAAGTGCCATGTCTTTCCAAGTCTTCTCCCTAGCTGACAGTTTTCCTTCAGTACAGTGTCCCCTTGTGACTTGTCACTCATTGTCACAGTGTACCCACAAGGGTGGCACTGCACAGGCACCAATTCCCATCTGGCTGTATAGTCCTGAAGGACCTGTCCATGGAGAACTCCAGGGTCCCAAGAGATTTCTTCATCTCTTAGGCAAAATCTGTTGGAATCAGTAGAAATCTGCTTAAGGACTGACAAAAAGGAAGGACAGATCCTGCTGTTCATAAGGATTACCTGACTTGCAAGAGCAGATGGGATCTGACACAGGGAAAGTACTATTTTGTTTCAGTCCTGTATATTTAGGCCATTACCTCAATATGGCTAGTTGAGATCAGCTGCAGTGGCAAACCAAGACAGCCTTCAATAGCTGCTATGGATGTAAAAGTGGTCAGTGCCTCTGTCCTGCTTGAGACTGACATTGAAACACTTTTTTCAACTGAAAAGACTAACTAGCCATTTTATTCTAAAACATACCTATTGGTAGCACTTTCCAGCTTGCCCCACATAGTTCAGTGGTGCTATGTACAGCAAAGCCTTATTCATGAAGTGGGCTTTTTGGAAGCAGCTGAGTGGAACTGGAAGAGCAATTGTAATGACATTTGGCAGAAAGGGGAAGGCTGAAGCTCCTAAGCCACTCAAGCTCCTTTGAACTTCACACAAGAGCAAAGGTGGTAGGACTGGTACCTGTGCAAGGATGCCAAATTATAAATGTGGCTACAATAACACTCGAGTTCCACTGTCAACATTTTGGCATGTACAAACATTTCTTTGTGCATTTGCATGTACATGTGCATACAAACACAAAGCAAAGAAATTCACTATTAAAATATTAATATAAGGAATGATAATCCTAATGATTGTAGGGCTAGATGGCCCATGTTGCAGCAGATGTTATCTAGCTATGGCTGCAGTGGTTCTCTGTTGTTGGCAGTGCCATTTATGAAGTCTGTAGTACTTCTTGTCTGGCTTTGGGGAGCAGAGGCTGTGACCCTAGCTAGTTTCTGTATAGAAGTGATTAGTAAAACTGTCAGGAAACAGCTTGTTGAAGAATGCTGATTTTTCCATCCATTGAAACCTAGATGCTCTGTGGGAAGATAGCAGATTCTGTGAATTTTTGAAGGAAGTCTCCACTGGAAATGGTCTGCAGCATGTGCATTCATAGTGCCTGGGACCTTGGTGTCTTCTGCAGGCAGCAGCACAGCTGGCACCCCTTTGGCAGCTGTCTGGGACTTAAACCACAAGTGATCTGCAGGGAAGAATGAAGAGATTTGTGGGTGTCCCATGCTGTGCAGAGGGGCTGGCTGGCTGGAAGGCAACTGCTGTTTGAAGGGATTTATTTGACAGGGGATCAGTCAGCTAGAGCTCCTGTTGTGCTGGAGAATGGCAGTGGGGAACTGGAGAGATGACAAAAGACACTCTGCCTTCTCTGTAGAGCATGTTGAGGGCCACAAGCTGCCACAAGTAGAAACTGCAACTTCTGACATATTTTCCAGACTGGACTTTTTGTTGCCTCATCAGCAGCTGTACAGAGGAAGAGGAAAGGCCAATGTTCCTTGTTGGAAAGTGATTGCTGCAGCATCTTTTGATTGAGCCTTGCATTATGTTGAATTGAGAACATTATTATTCATGAAAAGGCATCCTAGAAAGCTTCAAAGATGGGTGGAAAAAAAATTCAGGTTTTAATACTAATTAGAGGAGCCTGTCTCCCAGGTGTGAGGTGTTTATCTGTGAAAAGCAGGAGATAGTGTAGGAAAGAAGAAATGCACCCCGGAGAATAGAAGTTCCAATAAATGGTTGAATGGATTTAAAATAAAGGAGGAGGAAGAAGAAAGAAGACCAACAACAAAAAGGCAGATAATAAAATAAGATGTTTGCACTGAATATGAAGAGTTTGCAAAACAGCTCAGAGTTTATTTCCAAACCTGCAAAAAAAACCCTGAAAATAATACAGCAATGTGTCCCAATAAGGAGAAACTTCTTTTTATTTCCTCCTCCTACTAGCAATGTTTGTCAACTCTATTTCTTTTTCACACCAAACAGAACTCGTGTCATGACAGCTCAGTGCTGACTTCAAGTATAGCCAAAATAGGCTGTTCCTGGAGCTGTTGCACTACCTTAACCAAGTGCTGACCTTAGTTATACAGCTTACTTTCCCTGGAGGATGTGGGGCTTGCCTCTCTCAGCAGCAGTGTCTGCTTCAGCTAGCACACTGCATCGTGGATGTTGTGTTGCCAGTCTACTCTAGCACATATGCTTGCTGCCATCCTTCCTGTGGCAGTGTCAGGAGCATTGCCCTGGCTCCAAGACCACCTGCACTACAGCTTCTCTTTTTGGCTCATATGGTTGGACTCACCCTTCTGCTAACCTCATAAGAGGTTCATTGAGGGGAAGAGAGAAGGAGGACCTGAGATCAAAGAGGCCACATTTCTGTGTGATGCCATAGCTGCTGCTGTTTCATATTCTCAGGCATGCAAGTCACAGCATGCAAGTCAAGTGGCTGCAGTGCTGTGACACATTATTCTATTCATCTACCTTGCAGTTTTCCTCCTGCTTTCTTCCCACTGTCTTGTGAGTTAAGGAATCATTGCAGGTGCAGAAACCTTGAGAGAATGGGTGTGCTTTCATAGCTGAGTGAGTGACAGCTGGCCAGCTTTAATTGCCCTTAGGTGTGCTCCTAGAAGGTAGTTTAAGTGACAAGATTTTATTTTGCTGCCTCTATGGGCATGAAATATGGACATCTTTGCTTCTATGGTTCAGCTGATGAACAGTAACTAGTTAAGCATCAGAAACTCGATCACTTGTGATTGCCTACCCATAACCTCAGCTAGAGACAAGATCGCATGAGGGAGCAGAAGGAAAGGCAGTGCAGGGATTTGACTCTTTTTACCATAGGCTTTGCGCTAATCCTATCACCCAGGCAATCCTTCCTCTCTGAACATCATTTCAGAGCAGAATTTAACAGTGAAAAAACTCAGCAAGTTTTTTCACTTTTTTTTTTTCCTTGCGGAGCATTCCCTTAGATGACTACAGAGAGAAGCATTCAAACAGAACATTAAAGTTAAATGAGGCGACACAAGGCTATGTTTAAAAATAACAGAGAATGTTTCAAGTTCTCATTTGATAGGAGTTGGGCAGCTATATAACCATACCAGGTCACCATTCTAATGACAATCTACAAGAATCACAGCCTGATAACGTGTGCTAAGACAGAAGATGGGAGCTGTATTCATGGGTATGAAGAACTGCAGGAGATAGTTGTTGTATAAAAATGCTTATTCAGAGAAGTTAGAACCCTTCCATCTTTTCCTGAACTTAGCATAAGTAGATGCACAGAATAAATATCTACAGCGTAGGATAGAAATTAACATTAAAGATATAATACCATTATAGAGCTACTGATAAACCCTCACCTTTCATATTTAGCTAATTTCTCATCAGCTTCTTTTTTTTATAAAAAAGAGAATATAGCAGAACTTGGAGATAGGCAGTGAAAATGGTCTGGAGGCTTCGAAGGATTTTCAGATAAGGAGAAACTGGAAAAGATGAAGGAAGATATTGTTCAGAGAAGAGATGAATAAGAAGGGGTATGTTAGAAGTATATAAATTATAATATTTTAAAAGGTTCTCAGTACTGGGACAAAAGGGTATCCTTTGAAATCAAAAGTCAATGCAGATCCAGAAGTATTGAGTTTTTTGGTTTTTTTTATGGTACCCTATTAAACTGTGGAACTCCCTGCTGCAGGGTGTCACCCACTGAGCTCACAGCCTTAGTCAAAAAAAAAAAAGGAAAAGCTATTTCTGTGGACAGTGAGAACATTCACAGTTACATTAGAGAAAATAAAAAATTTATAAGAAATATCAGCCCTTGAGATTCAGGGCATAAATCCAACCACTAACTGCCTGGGGTTATAAAGAAACTTCCCCAATGGACATATTAGTTAGTTAGTTCCTATTTTAAATGTTTTACATCTATCCTTGATGCTAGCCACTGCCTCAGAGAAGGTGTTACAAGAGTTGGACAATTGGTTTGATTGGCTATGAAGGTTGTTACATCCTTGAAAAACACTGCAGCTCTCTCCTTCTTTACCACACCATCTCCAGCTGTGCCTCTGAACTGCCCTACCTTGGCATGCAGCAGACAGCTGACAAGAAGACATGGCTTCTCCTCTCCAGGTACTCTGATGTGTAGGTAGCCCAGAGCTGATATAGCCCTGTTGTGAACATGAGAGATACAGCACAGCTGGAGATCAGGCTCCCCACTGCCATCCTGGATCTGTCAGGCTGGTACCAAACTGCCCTGACAGACCTAGCTGATGTAGCACTGCTGTGGCAAGAGCTGTCCCACTGCTATGACCCCAAGGAGAACCTATAGCTCACCGTTGGTATCCATTTCCAGCTCCTTTGCTGCAGCTTTGGCATTGTTTGTCCTCCCCATGTAGCACTGGGGTTTCTCTGGTCCACAGCAATGTGGCAGCAAGCAAGCAGGAAATGAAGGTCAGCGAGGGGAAAGCAAGGCAGAGTACCCATCTTGCTTTCCCTTATCCCTGCCTGTTTAATTTGTTGTCTATTCTCTTCTGCCAGGCAATTTGAGATAATCAGTGAGTCTTTTCTGTTATTGTTCATGTCTGCCAATCCTTCTCGGGTTTTTTTTTCTTGCTTTCCCTTATCCTTGCCTGTTTAATTTGTTGTCTATTCTCTTCTGCAATTTGAGATTTGAGATAATCAGTGAGTCTTTTCTGCTATTGTTCATCTCTGCCAATCCTTCTCGGGGTTTTTTTGTTTTGTTTTTTTTTTTGTGGGTTTTTTTGTGTTTTTTTTTTTTTTTTTTCTTTCTGCAAATGATGCCCCTTCTCATTTACTTCATTTCTCTTCCTGTGATGCTTGAATGGAGAAAGCTCTGTTGCTCCAAGGCAGAGGAGTGCAAACTGTAAAACCACTCTGTCAACGTTCACTGCCCTGTGCTGGAGAAGCTGAGCTGCTGCCAGCAATTAAAGCTCTTTAGCAGTTCCCTTGTTAGAGTAATCACTTGGGGGAAGTGATGGCAACTTATCCCTCTGGAAGGAAGGTCCTATGTTGTCTTTGATGACCTCAGGAACAGTTGTGACTGGTATACTAAGAAGCATCAGTCTGTAACAGTGAAGGCCTCACGTGAATGGCTCAGTGCATCTTTTGCAACGGGTCAGCTGCAGCTGCTCTGGGAAATATTCTCACCTCTTGGCCACCTCTGCACTGATCCAGGGACTGACATGTGCCTGCTGCATGGCTGCACAGGACACTGATGTGTCATCCATGTGCCCTCAGCAGCTGAAGTGATGAGCCTAGGGGGAGAAACGATAAATAAAGTATGTTGTTCCTTCATAGAAGCAGAAACACTGGAAGAGGTAAGAGGGGAGAGATTCTTGGGT